>NW_020174552.1:171621-171868 GCF_003031525.2 Neophocaena asiaeorientalis asiaeorientalis
ACGCGGGTGGACAAGTGTACCCGGGGGAGGCGTCCCGGGTTTCGGTCGCCGACCACTCCCTGCACCTCAGCAAAGCCAAGAGTAGGTGGTGCCCCGCCAAGGCGGGGTGACCGGTGGCAGAGGGAGGCGGGAGGTGGGGAGGGCCAGGAGACACGTGTACCCTGGTTACGGTGGCTACCCGGGGGTCTGGCTTGGGCGGCACCCCCTGGGCTGCCTTCGGTCCCAGGGAGAGCCTGGCTCTCTCCTT
>NW_020174552.1:172037-172652 GCF_003031525.2 Neophocaena asiaeorientalis asiaeorientalis
CGACGAGGATGTTGTGCAAACTGAAACACTTCCTCAAACATCGCAAAGAGCCTGCAGCACGTCGCGTCTGTTCTGCGATTTCGGGGAAGAATGCATTGATAAGTTGAATAATGATTCACAGACAGTTTGATTAAACAGAAAAGCGGCTAAACAAAATGCTCAGGAGGGCAAGCGTTTCATTTTTCTTTTTTCTTTGATTGTTGTTGCATCTTATAAAGAAGACTATTAAAAGCCACCTTCCCAAAGACCTGTGTAGTTAATGGGTATCCTTTGTGTTTCTCAGAAATGAGGAGCTTGTTTACAGGGTGTACTTTGGAGGCTCTTTGTACGGAAATGGGAAAAGGGAGGTTAGAAGTAATGCATTTGGGTTGATGATAAACCTCGTGGCAAATTTGTGTCCTGCCAATTTGGCTTTTGATTATTTGCATTTCTGTCCAGTGTACACAACTAATGGCCACTTTCAGGAAGGACACATCAGACTAAGTAGATACTGAGAAAGTTGTGGCCTGCTGCATCTGGATGTTAAGATTAGCCCCAAAAAAGTGGCTAGGGGCTAAAGGATAAAGACTGTCCCTTACTCGGTTTTTTTTTTTTTTTTTTTTTTTTTTGGTGCCG
>NW_020174552.1:173097-174531 GCF_003031525.2 Neophocaena asiaeorientalis asiaeorientalis
TTTTTTTGCGGTACGCGGACCTCTCACTGCCGTGGCCTCTCCCGCTCCGGAGCACAGGCTCCGGACGCGCAGGCTCAGCGGCCACGGCTCACGGGCCCAGCTGCGCCGCGGCACGTGGGATCCTCCGGGACCGGGGCACAAACCCAAGTCCCCTGCATCGGCAGGCGGACTCCCAACCACCGCGCCACCAGGGAAGCCCCCTTACTCGCTTTTAAGCAACTTGCTTTTCCTACTGACCATTTGGCATTCTGAAGATGTGTATTTGGCTTTTGTGGTACAGTTACAGAATGCTCCTTGCCCAGGTTCAGTGAAAAAAAGTAGTGCTTCACAATTATGAATCCCCAGTGTTAAAATGCACGTTGCTATGCCTTAGGATGGAGTGGGAGTGATAAATGAGAAAAACTGTTTCGCCTCCTTAAACATCTGCAGTTCTTTCCTACTGAAAGTTATCTTTAGATTTTTGTTTTTAAAAAAGCTAGTGTTGCACTTCTAAAATCGTATTTCCAAGTCCCATTGGTTTTACTTGCCTGGGAAGATATTTTGAAATATGTCAGCCAGTTAAGTGTTTACTGGCATTACATATATTTTTCATAACAAATCCCATCCAAGTCTGCACACGGAAGCAAAAAATAGTAGTAATAATAGATTTCCTTCTACCAGCAAACCTTTTCAAGTTTTAGGTATTTGCTATATTTCTCTCATGTGTAGGCTCATCTAGAATTAAAATTACAAGGACTTTTCACTCATAAAATGGAATGTTATGGCATTATTAAGTTCAGACTTTCAAATAATTTTTAGTAACATGAAAAACTTCATGATCTACTGCTCCCTTTTTTAAAAAGTGGGGCACAGGGCTTCCCTGGTGGCACAGGGGTTGAGAGTCTGCCTGCCGATGCAGGGGACACGGGTTCGTGCCCCGGTCCGGGAAAATCCCACATGCCACGGAGCGGCTGGGCCCGTGAGCCATGGCCGCTGAGCCTGCGTGTCCAGAGCGTGTGCTCCGCAACGGGAGAGGCCACAACAGAGAGAGGCCCGCGTACCGGAAAAAAAAAAAAAAGTAGTTTGTAGAAGAGATTCTGCCTTATGAGGAAGAGAGTGGTGACCGAGAAGGGAGGAAGTGGGGCACAACGTGATCCAAATTTATGTGTTTAAAAAAGACTGGAAGGAAAGACATCAAAATGTTAACAGTAGTTAAATTATGGGGGTTATGGGGAGAGGGGATTTAAATATTCTTCTTTATACTGCTCTGCATTTGCTTTATTAATTATATGATTTATATTCGGGACAATTTTTGTTTGTTTTTTAATACATGCAAGGGTTTGCTTTGGGAATTCCATTTATAGATCTTAGCATACTGCATTCTTTTTGCTCTATAAACTGATGACAGTTTTTTTTTTGAACTAACACTGCAGTTCTTAAAAAAAGACCCCAAAA
>NW_020174552.1:174581-207864 GCF_003031525.2 Neophocaena asiaeorientalis asiaeorientalis
AAAGCATATCCAGGATATGAGGGCCTGCCTTTCCACCACCTTGCCAACATTGTGTTATCATTTAACAAATCTTTCCCAATTTGCTAAGCCAGATAATAACAATAAAGTATTCTATCACTGTTTAAAAAAGAAAAAGAAAAAAAGAACCCAAAATTTCCCAAGAAAAAAAAAAAAAAGCAAGCAAGCAAGCTATATCCAGGATATGAGGGCCTGCCTTTCCACCACCTTGCCAACATTGTGTTATCATTTAACAAATCTTTCCCAATTTGCTAAGCCAAATAATAACAATAAAGTATTCTATCAGTGTTTAAAAAAGAAAAAAGAACCCAAATTTTCCAAAATCAAGGTTTTCAGAACAGAATTTTTCAGTTTTATTGGTTTTCCCAATATGCTAAAATCATTAAGGACTATCATTGTAACACATTATTTTTTTTAATTATAGTTAATTTATTATAGAAGATTTATTTTATTTCATTTTATTTATTTGGCCACGCCACACCACACCACAGGGCGTGTGGGATCTTAGTTCCCCGACTAGGGAGTCTTAACCACTGGACCACCAGGAAAGTCCCTGTAACACATTGTTACAATTATAAACTCACACTTGAGTAGCATTTTAAGTAATGTATATAAAGCATATATAGTTCTGTATCCTTCTGCTATCTAATTCTCCCTCCTAGCCTTTACCAAATCATATCAAGATATTTCTGGCTCAAGATAAGGAATCATCTTTTACATATTTTTTTTTGGGGGGGGGGGGGTTAACAGTGTGCTTAGTGACATAGTCTATTCACCTTGTGATGCAACTCCTTATCTGGGCAGGGACTGCTAGCCAACAGATCACGCCCCACCAGGCGTCTGCAGGCTACTCTTTGAGTAGCACTGTACATATGGGGTAGGAGTAAACACCTAACACTTCAGTTAAAGAACATCATATATTTTTCTTTCTTAGTTTCCAAGCCAGCACCTTATTGGGAAGGAACAGCTGTGATAAATGGAGAATTTAAGGAGCTGAAGTTAACTGATTATCGTGGGAAATACCTGGTTTTTTTCTTCTACCCACTTGATTTGTAAGTAATACATGTACATAGCACCTAGTAAAACCTCAGTCATTATCAGTCATTATTCAACAACATCAAATAGTTAGAAATTATTTTATTTAGCACTTGTTCTTAAAGGGAAAACTGAGCTGAGTTTTTTCAAGAAGGTAACATCTTGAATATATTTCAGAATCATAAACCATTGATCCCAGTACTTATATCTACATGATTGTGTTATCAAAATGTAATCATTAGAGGAAAGCCACATTTATATTCATTAAGCTATACTTACTAAGGCAAGAAAATGGACTGAGAATATTTTAGAAAGCATTTAATTGCAAGACTTATGCCACAAATCTGTTTCTCTGTTAACTTGAATGTTTATATGCCTTTTTCTCTGGTGATGCCATTTAACTGTGGTTTTACTATTTTTATTCTTTGCTACATCTGTTGCTTTTCTGTGATTTGAACATTTTCCTGAAAATACTGGATATGCTTAAGGAATAATACCTATTAATATAAATTATGGTTATGGGGGTAGTTCTCTTACTTTAACTCTGGCAGTGAGCACTTTTGTAGATAGAAAGTTGACTCAAAGTAAATACTCTTGGAACTTTAGTCACATTGAGGATTTAACTTTGAGTGTTTTTCAAATTCCATGAAAGTGAAAAGATACCAAAGAGAGTTATCCCAACTTTTATCTTTTTTGTTTGAATATATTTTTTGGTTACAAAAGTAAATAGAAGATTCTTCTGTCTTTGCCACTGTATATTAAGGTCGTTTTTACATTAGGAGTAATCTAGAACTAAGTAAATATATTTTAAACTTGCAGGGAGGATATACTTAAGCTCATATCTTTAGGTTGTCTCTAGGCCAGAGGTCAGCAAAGTTTTTCTGTACAGGGCCATATAGTAAATATTTTAGTCTCGAAGTGATCTTCATTGCAACTACTCAACTTTGCCTTTGAAGCACAAAACAGTCATAGACAATAATGAATGAGTGTTGTGCTGCGTTGAGAGTTTATTTACAAAAAATAAGATAGGCCAGATTTGGACTCTGAACTGAAGTTTGCTGACCCCTACTCTAAATCCAAATCGAATTCTCATCAAAATTTGTACATTGAGGCTAAAACAAATCATGAATCTGCATAATATGTAATATTTTAAATTAGTAAGAACTTGCTTCTTTCTAATCAACTTGTACTATGGCTTGACTAGCTAAAATGTATTATATAACTTAACTTCAAATAGAAACCAGAAGTAGAAATTTTAATATATATAAAATGATAGGCCTTCTAAATTCATGCTGTAAAACTGAAAAGCAACACATATATTAAATATATTTGATGCTAAACCTGAATTTTGAAATTAGTGGAACATAGACAAATATGCCGTTTCTCCAGTGTTATTTAAAACTCCATAATGAATAAGATATATCTAATTAGAGCATGATGTTAGCAGTGGTCTTCTGGGGCAAGGAGCTGAGAGAGCTTCTTTCTGTTGTTTCTGTGTAATGCCTGCCGGACTGGGCCTGGTTAGAGAAGGAAGAATCCTGGGACATTTGCCACAGTCTGCAAGGAAGAAAGTCAGAATTCTGCCGAGATTCTGAAGAATTTCAGTTTTCTGCCTAAACTTTAAGTTGGGCCAGTGTGTCTCTAGGTAGCATTTCTTGGAATAATAGGAAGGAGGGCAGGGGCCGATCATTCCTACCTTTTGGAAAATATTAAAAATACATTCATAGGCCAGGTTTCCAGGGACATAACCTGGATTAGAATTGTCTGCTTGCATATGGCAGTCCTCCACTCGAACAACTGAAACATTTGAAAAGCCTGTATTGGGCTGTGGTAGGAACTTGTTGTCCTGTAAGTCTGTTTTTCAAACTTTCTTGACGATGACACATGGTAGGAAATATATTTTTCATTGCCGCCCAATACACTTATACATACAAGGTAATATTTAGTCTGTATGCACCGGTATAGTTCATGCTCCTTAAAATACTGAACAACTTCCATACCAACGCCCTCCCCAAGTTGCCCCTCCCACCTAGTCCCTTTCAGAAACCTCCAGAGAGAGCTAAAGCCAACCTTGAGTTAAGGTGGTTAAATATTTTTAATATCACTCCTGAATACACACATATATATGCACTTATATATAAATATATATGCTTTATAACTTACCCTTACTGTGTGTGATATATGTGTGATCATACTTTCTATTTCACTTTTTTAAAATGTTGGTTGGAACTCAATAAATTGGCTTAAGGAGTCCCTAACACTGCTTGAAAAATACTACCCTAAGGTAATATTCTCTAAATGTGCCCTTCTGACAACAGGACTGGGAGACGAGGTAGTAAGTAGAAGAGGACCTTATCAAGAAAGGGAGAGGGGTGGGAGAGTATTTCCTCATCTCCAAAATAGAGATAGATGCATCTAGCTCATAGGGTTGGCATAGGAAGGTTAAAAAATAATAGTGAAACAATGTAAAATTTGTATTGATCCTTTGAAAGCTATAAAGCACTATATAAAGTATTATTGAATAAAAGCTAATAAAATGGGGGATGCTGCCATAAGGGAGACGAGAACGTTGGTTGACCACTGATCCATTAAGTTATAAAAGTAAAGTTTATCAAGATGTAATTGGGAACTCTGTACTTTTTAAATTAAATAAGATTTGATCAAATAACCATTTTTTTAGACTACTCCCATCTTGAGAAGCTTCATATACAAAATTGTTCTTCATGTGTGTTTTTATATACTAAAGGTGTTTACAAAAACAAAATCATTTGAAACTAAGTATATGTGTATTCTGAGAAGAATTTTTTTTTTTAACTTGCAGCACTTTTGTGTGTCCAACTGAAATCATCGCCTTTGGTGATAGAATTGAGGAATTCAGATCGATAAATACTGAAGTGGTAGCATGCTCTGTTGATTCACAGTTTACCCATTTGGCCTGGTCAGTATCTTAAACTTAGTATTTGTAGGGAAAAAAATGGACATACTCTTAAATTATGGGCAGACAACTCTTAACATGACAGGAATATAGAGGCGCTCCAGTGGCACAATCAGTTAGTGCATGGTACTTGTATGACAGGAATATAGTTATTTATCAGACAGTTCAGGAAGAAATTTATCTGAGAGCTGCTAGTTCAATGAAGGTACAGTAAAAATGCTTAAGGATTTTATAGGACATTGCAAATTTGGGGAAAAAAAAGTTAAATTCAAAAGATGTAATATCCATAGCAGAAACCACTGAATTGTATGATTACTTTATTATCATAAATTGGGTAACCTTAATCTGGAGAAATAAAATCTAAAATACTATGTCTCTCTGTTACCCAGTTGTCTAGTATTAAGTCAAACTCAAAATAGCTTTTATCATTACTTTTTAAGAAGCAATGATTTTTTAAATTAATGCTTTAAATAATTTTTAAAAATTCATTAAACATGAAAAGATGCTCTGCCTAATTAATTGCAGAGAATTTACAATAAAATGACAAGAGATGCCATTCTTTTCCTCTGTCTGGCCAAGAGTTCAAATATTTAAGAATTTCATCCAATGTTGATAAAGGTGTGAAGAAATGGTACTTACACAAACACAGTTGATTCAGCATTTCTGGAGAGCAGTTAGGCAACGTGTTTCAAACATTGAAATGTTCATGTTGATGTGAGTTTTGTTTTATAAATTTATTTATTTATTTATTTTTGGCTGTGTTGGGTCTTCGTTGCTGAGCACGGGCTTTCTCTGGTTGCAGCGAGCGGGGGCTACTCTTTGTTGTGGTACGCAGGCTTCTCACTGCGGTGGCATCTCTTGTTGCGGAGCATGGGCTATAGGCTCGCGGGCTTCAGCACGCAGGCTCAGTAGCTGTGGCTCATGGGCTCTAGAGCTCAGGCTCAGTAGTTGTGGAGCACGGGCTTAGTTGCTCTGTGGCATGTGGGATCTTCCCGGACCAGGGCTCGAACCCATGTCGCCTGCATTGGCAGGCGGATTCTTAGCCACTGCGCCACCAGGGAAGTCCCTAATGTGAGTTTTTAATAGCATCCATAATTTTGTTCACAAAATTTTTGCACAATAAAGATTGTGCAGAATTATTTTGCTTTTAAAATTTAACATTCAATTCATTAAAGTAACAAAGTCAAAACAGGTTTTTCTCCATTTACAATTATGTATATAAATATATATACATGGATATATTTGTATATATAACTGTAAATGTATATAAATTATAATTGTAAATTATACATACACACATATATGTATGTGTATATGTAAGTAAAAGTTTAATTGGTTCAGGAGCTACAATTTAAATTTAATTTACATTTCCTTAAGTAATTGATTCTCTTAAGTATTTTAAGATGCAGTTATATATTTAATATATTTAAGCATCTCAGTTTTCAGACAAACTTTCCCAAGGACTTAATTCTTGCAAATCTAATAAATAAATAGGTGTGTCTTAAGTCCTTTTAAAATGTTTCTTTACTAGTTATAAACTAAAATTTCAGATTACACATTTCGAATTGGAATCATAAAGTGAATCTGTTATTTTAACATGCCAAATCTCTTAAACATTATAATTTAGTATACAAATATATACTGATTATTTCTTAATATAAAAATATTAAAACTATGGTTTGAATTTGCTTCATCATTTCTATAGTAATTCTAAATCTTTGCAGGATTGAAACACAAATCCACTAAGGAGAAAGTTATGTCATCCCAAATAATTTGGGATTGCTTTCCCAAGGAATTTTGGGGGATACATTCTCAGCTGGATAGGTTTCATATCAACCAGAGATTTCTACTTGGATGTCAGAACTGCGGCTGCAAACATCTGGAGCCACAGTTCCCTGTTTCCTAACGGCTACGTCAGTGTCCTACCATGAGGGCCCCAACCCACATCCTCCAGTTTCAAGTTGCAGAGTACTTAAATCTGAAGACTGATGAGTCAGATTACAGCTAGCGTCCTTGCTGTTTCAAGTGGACTTGGCGTTTCTTGTCTCTCAGAATATTAAAATGCCATCCAGTTGTATCGTGCTTATCTCACAAGGCTTTGTCTTGCAATCACAATTCTAAGCTTATGCTCATGACAGTGCATATCCTTTGATCCATAATTCCACTTCTAGGAATTAATCAGACAAGTATACAAAGTTGAGAATTATCAGGATTTTCCAGCAGTGTTTATAAAAGCAAAAAAATAAAACGCAATCAGTTTAAATGACTGTCAGTAGAGATTGGTAACATATATTATGTCTGTACATTAAAAATGTGACGTATATCTCCATATTTAGTGTTTAAAGGGTATGAATATATTGTTAAGGGGAGGGAGAGGCAAGAAAAATAGAATGTATATTAGCCTGTCTTTGTTAGAGAATGTGTGTGTTGTGTGTTTGTGTGCATATACAAAGAAAGAGTGCTGTTTTAATATATGCCATTTACTTAACCCTGAAAGGTAAATTTTCTGTTACAGGATTAACACCCCTCGAAGACAAGGAGGACTTGGGCCGATAAGCATTCCACTTCTTTCAGATTTGAACCATCAGATCTCAAAGGACTATGGCGTATATCTGGAAGACTCAGGCCACACTCTTAGGTACCTTTCAGTGGTTTTACATTATGACAAATATGAATATATTTGTAATCCTCCTTGAAATGGAGTTAGAAGATACAAGGTTTGATCAAGAATTATTTGCTCTGTTTGAAAAAATGTTGTAGATACCGTTAAAAATAATTGGTAAGTGCCCAACTTAAGCTATGTGAGTGTCACAGACTGTTAGAGCCAGAAGATTATTTACAGGTCTTTGACCAACCCTGTCATTTTACATAAAAAACAGATTCAGAGTCCCATGGACTTAGCCAAAGTTACTACAGTTAATCGCAGAGCCCAGACATGAACCCGGGTCCCCAAATGGTTTGTCCATTTCTTTCTCCTCTTTTCCAAACTGACTCTAGTAATGGTTTTTCTAAATACAAGTATCATAGTATTTATTTAACAAACCTGTGTCCTTGGAGTAGGAAAAATTAAGGAAATATTTTACCCAACAACCCTCATTGAGTTACTTGAGTTAATAAATACTGATAGAATTCTTTGGAAGAAAGGGCAACTTCAACTTGAAACAGTTTTAATTTTCTTATATACTGTTGATTTGCTTTGCAGTGCTAAGTTTTTTTAATGTTTTATGTGAAGGTGTCAGTATTTTATAATGCTGTGGGTTTCATACAACAGCTTTATTGAGATACAATTCACATACCATACAACTCACCCATTTAAAGCATACAATTCAGTGGTTTTTAGCATATTCACAGGTGATGCAACCATCACCACAATCAATTTCAGAACATTTTCATTGCTCCAAAAAGAAATCCCATCCCCATTAGCAGTCGCTCCCCGTTTCACCCAGTCCCCCTCCCCTAGCCCTACACAACCACTAATCTACTTGATGTCTTTCGAGCTGCCTATTCTGGACATTGCATAGAAATGGAATCCTACAGTATCTGCTCTTTTATGACTAGCCTCTTTCACTTAGCATAATGTTTTCAAAAAAGGTTCATCCATATTGTATCATGTGTCACTACCAAGTTCCTTTCTCTTTTTTTTTTTTTTTTTTAACATAATAGAGTTTATTACTAAGTTAACTCCCGAAGAGTAAATATGCCACTAAAAAGATTGAGGCACTTTTAAAATTTAGAATTATTTGAACATTAGCCAAGTAAAATTATCTAATATTAGCTATTTTATGTGATTTGAACCAAGTTTGTTTTTTTAATTTTTTATTTTCATCAAAGTAATATATGCACATAGTTTTTAAAAGTCACATTTTCTTAAACAGTGCTCTCCTTACTCTTAGCCCTGCTTCATGGAGGAAGCTACTTTCAGCCCTTTAGCTACTGCTTGCATTATTTGACTCCATATTTCTAAATAGTATCTTATATAATACATCTGGATATATCAATTTTGGTATTATTTTTCATGGTAAATAGGACTTCATCTTTCTTACATCATCCCCAAATTAATTTTCCCAGTATAATGTGTCACAGTTTTGGATTAAGTCAATATTCAGTGTTTATATAAATATTATTCACTGCTAAGCTTTCAAGTGTAGTGTGCTGAAGATTACCTTCCCCTGTGGCAAATTTGTTTATTTTCTTGTAGCTAATAAACTACTTCATTTCTTTCATTCCCTTAGTTTTCTATATATCCATCACTAATTATTCCTCAATTCCACACCTGGATTGTAACCCCTCTAAGTACTGCATTTTTCCTCTGTCAGTTTTTTTCCTCCATCCTCCTGCTTCCAGTCAGACTGATGGCTCGCTAGGCCTGCTACATAGCTGTTGTCCTAGCACTTTCTGCACCAGCATCCTGGGACGTTCCTTCACCTCCTCTCTATTAGATACCCAATTTTCTGGCTCCCATGCCTGCCTGCCTTCTTTATGTAATTCTTTGTTATGGTGAAGCACATCCTCATAGCTTCCGAATACAAGGTCATTGGAAGGTAAAATGCTTGAGGGCCTTCTGTGTCCGAAAATGTTTTTATTCTGCTCTCATGCTTGATTAATAATGTGGCTGGGTGTAGAATTCTAGATTGAGAGGCATTTTCCTGTGGACATTTGAAAGCATTGCCCTGATACCTTTAGCTTCTGGGGCTGTTATTGAGATGTCTGTTGCCATTTTAATTTCATACTTTTTGTAAGAATGACCTGTCTCTGTTCTGTGGAAGAGACATATATACATATTACACCAAGTATGGCAAATGCCTTAGTCTCATAGTCTACCAAAGAAGCAGTTCACACAATCAGAACAGAAAACAGAAGCTACAGTTTGCTACCAAAGAAAAGGCAGATTTGTTTTTGTGTGGTGTGTGTTGGTATGATGTGCCTTACAGAGGCAAGGTCAAAATTTCCCATCAGGGTCACTTACTTCAGAACAGACTTGATCACCTTTGATGAGAATTTTCAACTGTAAAAGTAGTACATGAAAGGATACTCATATGAGTAGTAATTAACAATTTTGCCTGAGTTTGGCCAAGTTGATCTGGTCTAAGGAGATTGAGCCCTAGTTAGTTCAGACGTTGAGTTGCTCATTCAAAAAAGCTGTTGTAGAATGAGGAGGAACACTTCAGTAATGTTTAACATGATTATGGAATAAGATTTCATGTAATAGATATGTAATGCCATGTATTTCTACTAAATATATATATCTCATCATTATTTTAATACTTGTACACAAGCAGTTAGCCCTAGTACCCGAGATCCTTTTCTAATCCAAAGTAAGTATTGGGTTGAAATCCATATTGACTGAAATAAATAGATAGTAAAATCCTTTGACAATTTTTATCTCTAGTATACTTTAACTCTTAAAGTGCCACCCCGATCTCAATAGCAGGTCTTTTAGGTCGAACTATCTCATTATTCCCCAGGCCTTAGTAGTGAATCACATATAGAAAGATTCAGAAGGAAAGGCAACTTCATATTGGTGACTTTGTCTTTTTCCACCACTGAAAAAGGAAATACAAAGACATTCTAAACAGCCAGTGATAAGAAACATGGATCACTCCTTCACCCAAAGGAAAGCTTTGCTAGGTAGTTTAATCATTTCATTTACAGTACAATCCCAAACCTAGTACACGTCAAGATTCAACTGATAATACTACAGTACATTTCATAGACAAAAACAAATCATTAAAGCTACCGTTTAACAGTGATAATTCCAAAATATACAGTAGATAAGTGTGGGTATGGGGGTGTGTGCATGTGCATACCAGTCAGGTAGGTAAGTAGTGAGTTTTTGGTTCTGTATAACATCCTTCTGTGTGAGCGGTACAGGGATTCATGTTAACTCATATTTTTCTTGACTGAGAACAAATGTCCTCACCTTTACCATTCTTATGTTTTACAGAGGTCTCTTCATTATTGATGACAAAGGAATCCTAAGACAGATTACTCTGAATGACCTTCCTGTGGGTAGATCTGTGGATGAGACACTGCGTTTGGTTCAAGCATTCCAGTACACCGACAAACATGGAGAAGGTGCCCTTCCCTTCTAACCATCATAGCCTCTTGATTTTTTAGTTTGAGAGATACTAGCATAATTAGTTTGGTTTCTTATCTTACAAGTAATTTTCATGGTTCCAAATCTTCTGATTGTTTTCAGATTATTAGGTCTTTTGAGCAGATCAAATTATAATTTAAAGTGCTTTTAACAAAACATCACTAATATTTTCTACTTACTGAATACGATGGACAAAATATTATTTTCATAGTCCTTTTGGCTAAGCTCAGAGAAGTTTCTGCTACTGTAATTTTTCAAATTATGTTTCTATAAACTTAAAATGCACCAGCCAATCTGGCAGTATCTAGTAACGTAGGTTTTATTTGCATGTTTACATTATTTGATTTAGCTTATTTTCCTCAAAGTAATTCAGAAATCCTTAAGGTTATTCAGTATCACACTGGTAACCTGTCATTTCATCCTTTCACTTCAAGTTTTTGTAGTAGCCAAATGGAAAAGGTCAGATCTTCTTAAAATAGAACACATGTTATATATTCCTTTCAAACGTGTAACTCAGTGCCTGAGTCAGGGCGCACTCTAAATCAAGGGGAAATCCTACCTTCCAAATAATGTTAAAGTCTTTTCCGACAAACAGTGAACCATGGCATCAGTACAGAATACTGCAGGACATAGCAGATAAGCTTAAGGGAATGTACATTCAAGGAATTTTTGCTGTACCAAGACCTTTCAGTTTACCAGATTCCCAAACTTTCCAACTGTATTACAGGAACACTCAATTTGGTTTCTTCTATTGTAAATGTAACTAAACATAATTGACAAAAGTGAAAATAGATTAGCTGCCTGCTGATAAGCTCCATGACTAAAATTTCTGGCTGCAAGCCAGTAAGCTAACAGAAGTCAACTGTCCTGTAGCAATGTTCTCATTAATATAGGCTCTATTTTCAGTTTCATTTGGAAAAAGAAAACACAAGAGCTGCTAAAGAGAACTGAACTCTGTTTTTAAACTGTCTTTTGCCAATTTTTGTTTCTTTCAGTCTGCCCTGCAGGATGGAAACCTGGTAGTGAAACAGTAAGTCAAATTGATTTTTCTGTTAAGAGGATGGCTGGGGCAAAAAAAAAAAAAAAAAGCCAACCCTAGGATAATCTTTCCTTGTAAAAGAACTCCCTTGATTTTGTAAATGAAGTAAACATTGCTAGGCAGAACTCATAAGACTACAGACATTCTTTGGACTGTAACGGAGAGTAGCTGCAACTGGGAAAGCAGAATATGGGACCTGACGCTGTGAATTTTAAAGCCAAGTATACAGAGAAAGATACCATTAAAAAAGGGGAGGGCGACAGTGGAGACGTGGTAGAATCAATTCAGGGCAAAGAAGACAGTCACAAGCAAAACCTTCAGTGTATATTAAAAGCTTTTAAGAAAATCTGGCTTACTGGGGGCAGACACCAAAAACAATGGGAACTACGAACCTGCAGCCTGTGAAAAGGAGACCCCAAACACATTAAGTTAAGCAAAATGAGAAGACAGAGAAACACACAGCAGATGAAGGAGCAAGGTAAAAACCCACCAGACCAAACAAATGAAGAGGAAATAGGCAGTCTACCTGAGAAAGAATTCAGAGTAATGATAGTAAAGATGATCCAAAATCTTGGAAATAGAATGGAGAAAATACAAGAAACGTTTAACAGGGACCTAGAAGAACTAAAGAGCAAACAAACAGTGATGAACAACACAATAAATGAAATTAAAAATTCTCTAGAAGGAATCAATAGCACAATAACTGAGGCAGGAGAACAGATAAGTGACCTGGAAGATAAAAGCGTGGAAATAACTACTGCAGAGCAGAAGAAAGAAGAAAGAATGAAAAGAATTGAGGACAGTCTCAGAGACCTCTGGGAGAACATTAAACACACCAACATTTGAATTATAGGGGTCCCAGAAGAAGAGCAAAAGAAAGGGTCTGAGAAAATATTTGAAGAGATTATAGTTGAAAACAATCAGATTAATGAACAAATCCATCATCTCACAGTTAGCCTTTTTTGTGTGGGGTGAGAAGGCTTAAGATCTACTCTTCTAGCAAATTTCAGGTATACCAACAGTATTAACTATAGTCAACCGTGCTGTGCATCAGCTCCCCAGAACTTATTCATCCTAAAACTGAAGGCTTATACCCTTTGACCAGCGTCTCCCCATCTCCCCCAGCCCCAGCCCCTGGCAACCACCATTCTACTCTGTTTTTATGGGCATTCATTCAACAGACATTCCTTGAGCACCTGCTATATGGCAACTATTCGAACTTGGATGATAGCCAGATGATACTTACTACTGAACACCACAGCCAATGTCCCAGCCCTCAGAGTTACGTTCTAATTTCAGCTGTGGCCAATGCTTTTAGAAACAGGTTGATGGCAGTTGGTGAGACAGTGCCTGGGATGGGGATAAAGTGGTCAGGAAAGACTTTTCAGATGATATTTGAGCTGAAACGTGAGTGAAGAAAGGGAGCCAGTCGTGCATGGAGCCGTGCAGAAAGAGCATCAGGGGCAGAGGCCCTGAGGCCGGTAGCGGCTCAGCGTGGCGGGGGAGCAGAAAGGGTTGGCGCGGGCAGAACGCTGAGCTGTGGGAATGGGAGAGGACGCCAGTGTCCCAGTGCACGGAGGGTTGGAGTCCCATGAGTTGACTGAGCAATGTGGAGTCCCTCGTGACCACAGGGAGGGCAGCAGGTGGTTTGAGGATAGGGCAAGAAGGAAAAGAAGGAAAGAAAACAGCTGGAGGGGGGGTGTAGGATCAGAAAAGGTTTGGTGGTGGCGTTTCTTTGAAGACAGATGAATTTTTCATCTCCATTGCACAGGCCTCCTGATTTGTCTCCCCGACCTCAGTTTCTCTCCTCTCCAACACATGTCATTCTGCAGACCGGAACCTCTTAGTGGCTCTGCAGTACAAAGTCCTCATGCTCGGGCACAGCCTTCAAGCTTCTGCGTTCTCTCGTTCCACTGCCTCTCCCTGGTCATCATCCCATGATTCACACACGCACACACACATGCACACATGCTATGCTCCCACCAAATCACGTGACTCATCCTTCCCCAAACTAAGCCCTACTCTGTCACGCTTTTGTGCCTTTGCTCAGGTCTTTCTTTCTGTAGCCTGGAGTACCTCTCTCCCCTTCCCTAAATTCCCCAAATTCTTCTTTCAAGACCAACTTAAATGCTACTTCCACTCTGAGGCCTTCCCTGATGCCATCTCAGCCTCTGTTGAGTCACAGAGCCTGTGTCCTAGTTTTGTGTGTTGCACCAAAAGCAGTTATGTACACGTACATCTTCCCCACGTGCTTGTACGAGCCTCCAAGGCGGGGACTTCGGTGGTTACCACTGGATCCCCCACCGTGCAGCATACTGTTGGCACCCAGTTGTTATGCCATAAGTACTCCTGAATTGAATTGGAATGCAGAGAGATTATACATTGGCAAAGACAAAATACTCCTGGAGTGATGCCTGAAATGAGGTAACATTTATTTTATGCTGAAGAAAATGCATATAGACCTATCATAAGCTGATTACAATAAAGTACAAGGTTATTTTTTTATATAGGGATAAATGTACTTTACCTGTAACTAGCAAGTAACAGTTAATGTGAGAAGTTAGAAACCTAGGAGGTTTCTAAGGCTGTAACGCTCTAGGAGGAAACACTTTTTCTTTCATTCAGAGTATTTGTCCATTCACTAAATAGGTACCCACGTTGTTTTTAGAGTACTTCTTCTACTTTGCGGTTTGAGATTAAAAGGTTACAGTTCTGGACCTCCAAGCAATCCATTTGAACCCACTGCCCCCTTTTCAGGTTGTAGCATACCATCACTTCATCAGCAGATAATTTTAAAAATACATTAACATCTGTAGCCATGCTCTCTCAACATGTTTGATTTTACACCATACCTGAAGATGCCATGAAAGCCTGGTGGCAAAGAGAAGAGCTGTAAGTAAATTTGAGGTGCTTGAGTACAGATGTTAATTTACTAGCAAATTATCTGCCTTCTGGGAGAGCTGAGATTAGCACGACAAATCCAGTTTTTCCTAAATATATATGATATAATTTGGTACACAAAATAATCTTTATCTTTAGTCAAGAGATAAGCAACTAATGTCAGACTACTGTTGATATACTTTGGCTTTTAAAATGAATAATTTGCTTTTTTTCTTTAACAGATAATCCCAGATCCAGCCGGAAAGTTGAAGTATTTTGATAAACTGAACTGAAAAATACTTCCTCGGGTCATGATGTTTGAAACTTCTCAGTAAAGTTCACTGTTTTATTACCACATTGTGTTGCAGTAGTAATTTCTTGAATAATATAAAAATCCATGTCAGGGTCCAAAGATATTTAGTGTTTGGTAGACACTGATGCCAAAAGGTAGGCAGTTATTCTCTATCTTTCCAAAATACAAAAATGTCAGACTGACTCAAACTCGTAACAAGAGTAATAACTGACATTTATGGAGTACATGCCATCTACCAGGCATTGTGTTAGGAGGTTAGGTGTATTATTTCACTTAATTCTCACAGGAACTCTTTGAATTCTTTATTTTACAGATAAGGAAACAGCTAGCTAGCAAAGGTAGACTCAGTCTTTGAACCCAGACAGGCTAATTTCTAGTTTCGGGGCTGTTACCACTCCACTGTGGCTCACCTCTCTGTACCTTTGAGGGTGGCAGGAAAGAATAGGTTGTGAGCACAGTCACCTTCTATAGAGTCTGGTAGGGACGGTGAACCCCAGACTCTCTGTATACAACATAAAGCCCCTTGGTTACTCCTTTTTTCTAAATTTACATTTACAGCTTGTACTAAATTTATAAGTAACAACTTACATGTTTAGATTAACAATGGGAGTTCCTTGGTGGCCTGGGGTTTAGGATTCCGGGCTTTCACTGCCATGGCCCGGGTTCAGTCCCTGGTCGGGGAACTAAGATCCTGCAAGCCACGTGGTGCAGCCAAAAAAAAAAAAAAAATGGTATTTAGTTTAACAGAAGTTGAATCCCTAAGTATATGTAGCCAGCTATTCACAAATGACCACATATAAAGCTGAACTCCAGTGGTACTTCGTCACCCCAGTATGGCAATGGCTTTACTATAGTTACATACATGCCATGTAGTTTAAGGGAACTGGGACCCGAGAGCATCTGCCTCGTCCTGTCTTCCACGCTAATCCCCTCTCAACGCTCGCAAAAAGCCCCTCGCCCCGGGGAGGCCGTCCTAGAGTTGGGGATGTCCCTGGCCTCCTGGCTGATGCTCTGAGTTCTGTCATAAACGGCAGGGGATTAGTGACAGGCATTCAGACGTGGACACAGGAATTCAACTGCCATTTATAACCCTCTGCCATAGCAAAGTATGTTCTAAGTGCTACCTTACAGTCAACATTTTAGAAGCCAACTATTAGTAAAGTTGAAGACTGCTACTACTTTGGTGTTCAGACAGGTTTGTGATAATCCTGTCAATCAATACTTGCAATACAATTGGAATCTTATTCTCAGGTTTCCTCTTTCCAATCTGAAAAGTATAAATTTTTTTACTCATGGAATAAGCTTGTATCCTCTTGATTAATAGTTTCCATTCTTTGGAGCTTTTCTAGCCTCATGTTCATTTTAGGTATGTTTACAAGGAAGACAGCTATTTTTGGATCCATTCAAAAAAGCCAGTCATTAATGTTTTCATTCAACTTTCAGGAACTATTGATCACCTACTCTAAACACCTGGCATATATCAGTGACCGAAGACAAATTTCTGCCCTCAAAGAGCTTAGTATTTGATTACAAGCAGGTCCTAATAGTATAATTTCCAGGTACCTACAAATAAGTGACAATACATCCTGACTCACCACTTTTCATATTAACTGGGTAATGTTAATAGCCGATAAATGCACTCCTCAGTGCCTTTTATCCCTTCAAACAGCTAACTTCTGAAAGTCCACAGGCCCAAAAGTATACCCTAAAGATGATCTCATGTGGCCATTTACAGAAGGCTAGAAAGTGTTCCAAAAGCACAGTCCCCTGCTCTGCTGGAGAGGATGGGCCCAGGCCTGACCAGGATGAGCTACAAGAGACAACTCCCAAACATGCTGACCTACCGTAATCTACAGCAGTGGTTCTCAACTGGGCACAATTTTCCCAAGGGACATAGTAATGTCTGGAGATGTTTTTGGTTGTCAACTATGGGAATGCTACCGGCATCTAGTGGGTACATGTCAAGGATGCTGCTAGACATCCTACAATGCACAGAACATACAACACGATTATCTGGTCCAAGTTGTCAATAGTAGTGAGGTTGAGAAACCCTTCTCTAGGGACAGTTGCCAACAGATTATGGAAAGGAGACCAGTATAGTTTAGTAGCTACCTGTGCAAGAGGAGGACAGACCATGACGTGACAGTAGAAGCTCATCCAAAATAATAGGTCAAGAGGTGGCCCGAAGTCTCTATGAAACACACTAGGCAATGTCTTTTCAGTGCACTTACATATATATGAATAACATCTGTGATTCCCTGCTTCTCCCTCAAATTTCTGACCTTCTGTTGAATATTTCCCAATTAAGCCTAGCCAGTGTTCTGACCTTTACAATGATCAGAGTGGACTGCTCTTTCGGGGATTTCTTAGTCCCCAGAATCTCATGCAAGGAATCATTCCCCACCCCCATCATTTCTTCTATATCCAAGGGCACATCTAATCCTACACCCTAAACTTTCTATGTCAGTAGACTTCCAGGTTTTATATTTTGTTCTTAAATACATTAACCACTATTTTATTAATGATATTTTTATACCCTAACCCCCCCCATATGATACCATGGAATGCATCCTTGTATTTTGTTACCCATGAATTCTGATGTTATGTCACTGAAATATCTTTGAGTAGAATTCTTAACATATGAATGTGAAGAAATGTGTATTTCAGGTAAATATGTCCATAAAGGTCTCCATGCCAGTGTGTGTGGGGGTGTGTGTATAAATATTAATGTTTGTGTATACATGCATATACATACACATACACATATACCTACACACATCTATAAAATCATTAAATTTTTTACTTAGCTTTTAAAAGGAAATAAAATATCATAGCTACTGTGTATTTAGTCTCAGACAGCAAAGCAACTTTTAGCAATTCCATTATTAACGTAATAACACAATTTGGGCATAATGCTGTACACAAGTAAAATCCTAAAAAAAAATTTTTAAAGATCCACCTTCCTGAGCCTTAAGCTTAAATTTTTTAAATTAACAAAAAAGTCAAACACCCAAATTCACCTGAATCATACATTCATTCATATGGAAGTTATGAACGACCTGCACACATGCAATGTACTTTGCTACGCAATACAGATAAAAAGATACGACACAATCCGTTCCCTCAAGAAGCCCACAGTTTCCCAAAATCAGCATGTAAAAAGAGCAATACGGTGAATAAATGCTAAAAATGCTGACACCTGTGTTGGCTCCAAGGCCAGCATGAGCAACAACAAGGAAATATAGGGATGATGGAACGTGTCACAGGAGGGGAGGAATAAGCCCATTTGCTATTCGTCCACTGAAGGCTGTTATCTCCTGCCAGTGTACTGTCCTTATACAAAAAGGCAGTGCTTGGGGCTTCCCTGGTGGCACAGTGGTTAAGAATCCGCCTGCCAATGCAGGGGACATGGGTTCGAGCCCTGGTCAGGGAAGATCCCACATGCTGTGGAGCAACTAAGCCTATGCGCCACAACTACTGAGCCTGTGCTCTAGAGCCCGTGAGCCACAACTACTGAGCCCACGTGCCACAACTACTGAGCCCGTGCTCCACAACAAGAGAAGCCACTGCAGTGAGAAGCCCGTGCACGGCAACAAAAAGTAGCCCCCCCTGCTCTCCGCAACTAGAGAAAGCCCGCATACAGCAATGAAGACCCAATGCAGCCAAAACTAAAATAAATTTAAAATAAAAATAAAAAGGCAGTGCTTGTGACCCAGCCTCGAGACAAAGCGTTGACTGGTCTTCCTCTCTCGTGATCATCTACTGGGAGATGGCACATACTACAGAGTTGATTGGCTAGATTCAGGGGTCCAGTGTGCGGCCAAGGATAGTAGGTAAGAATTGAATCTGCAGGCCTGGGTTTGTTAACTTCAAGTTCTGGCCATTTGTGCAGCTCAGCCAGGACATCAGAAAAAGGATTTGCAAGTTTTCTATCAAAGGGAGTTATGTTGCACTGTAACCCAAAGCCCATGAGATGGCTCCCAGCACACCGAAATCCCCTTGTCCTGAGGCACCCTGTCAGGATAAACTAAAAGAGCATCAACTAACTCAAACGATTTTTGTTTTTAAACCAATCTAATTTAGAGAAAAAAATGGAAAAAAAACTTTTAAATTCAGACCAATCAAAACTAAGTACAACTCAAAGAAGCATGTTAATGTGTACTGAGAGGACCCCTTCCATTAATGACCATGACCCATTTAGATGTGTATTTTACACGGTGACCTAGCACACCCATACATGTGCATGTGCACCATGCATAACAAGTTACACAATACTATGGGTGATGCAGTCTTTTATTTTTGTCATGTTGGCCACAACCCACTAAATTTCATGACCTACTAATGGGTCACTTTTTTTTTTAACAAATACATACATATAAAATATAAATTTAAATTTATATATGTGTGTGTGTGTATAAATAAAATCAGGATACAGTAAATGCCTGGCATATCAATACCCTGTCACGTAATTTTCCTTCCATTATGGTACAGTTCATTTGTTTTAGCCATACTATTCCCTCTATTAAAGGTACACAATTTCTGTGACAAAAAAACCAAAACTATCCTACCCTTTCTTTTGTTACTACAATCCCTCCTCTGCGGTATTACTTTTATCGACGCCTCTGGCTTACTGAATGGTTTTGAGAAGGTCCTGTTTCATTCTGAAGATCCTTTTTTTTCTTAGCATACACATCTTAACTGGAACTTGATTTTTTAAATTACGTGCAATACAGTCATTAAAATGTTTCTCTAACCAAACAGCAAACCAAGTGAAGGGAAGTAGGTCGAAATCAGGAAACTCTGGAATGAGAAAGCTGCCTCTCCTTTTGTGGAGAAGGAAACAGAACCCAAAGAGATGAATCCTCTACCCTATGCCCTGAACTAGCTGGCTGCAGACACAGTTGAGACCTCAGAGGTGCCTAAGAGCCAGCATTCGAGCCAGCAGCACTCCTCCCACGTCACACTGCCTGCCCGAAACCCACCTGCTGGACCAAAGGACCCCAAATCCACCTCAGATTGATCCCCTTACATCAAAATAATCCCACGATACAACAGTTTTACTAGAAGCAACGTGACTGGTCAGGGGTCCTTAAATCCGTTTTTTTGGGTTTTTTTTTTTGTTTTTTTGCGGTACGCGGGCCTCTCACTGTTGTGGCCTCTCCCGTTGTGGAGCACAGGCTCCGGACGCGCAGGCTCAGCGGCCACGGCTCACGGGCCCAGCCGCTCCGTGGCATGTGGGATCTTCCCGGACCGGGGCACGAACCCGCGTCCCCTGCATCAGCAGGCGGACTCTCAACCACTGCGCCACCAGGGAAGCCCTTAAATCCGTTTTTGAACTTGCCGAATCCCTATTTTTAATTCCTCTTTCTTGTTATCTATTTTAAAGTAGTTCATTATTTGTTGCCCAGGGAGGGACAGAAAACATTCACAAGTCAATTTAGAGAGTCAATCACAACTGCAGCAAAAGTTTTTCTCTAAGAGCAAATTAAAACAAATGCCCAAAATATTTCAGCCATCCTTGTCTCTTATGGTTGAGACCAGATTGTATTCTCATGTATGTGTCTGTGTATGTGTGTGCGTGTGTGTGTGTGTGTTTATCTCACAAGTTAACCCTTTATCACACTAGTTGAGAGAATATATATGAAATGTGGCAAAGGGCCAAGATTCTAGACCTGGTCTAGGCCTACCCCACCTAACCTCACCTATATACAGTTACAAGGTGGGCTGTGGGAAGTTACTTTCCCTCTCTAAGTCTCACTTTCCGCGTCTGAAAGAGTGGGTAATAATGGTATTGACCTCAAAGGCTGATTCTAAGGATTAAATTAGAAAATACACTTTGATGTCATTAGCAGCGCAGCGCTAAGAATCCAATATGTGTTAGCCATATACAAAATGTCTTATTTTATGATGATTACATACTGTGACTGATTTTTTCCTGCACTGCACTAACATACAAGTTGCCACGGGGTTCTATATTACCAAATAAAGAATCCGTAATTACTTCCAAATGTTTTCATGTTAAAGCATAAAGCACTGAATTTGAGCTTGAGGCTCTTATACAGAAACAGAATAACACAAACTTATATTCTCCGTATCAAAATGGAGGCAAATATCTTATGAACTAACCTTCACCATCTTCCTGATGCACTTCCTTTCGCCTCCCTCTTCTAATCTATAAAGGAGCATAATGCTAAAAAATTACTATTCAGAATTTGTTGTAAAGTTAAACGCATTGTTACAAGTTAACGTTTTATAAAACATCAGCAGTGACAGCAAGAAATTATGCTCCTGTTGAAAAGCAAGACTGCCAACCCTTGGAAAGCAGGAAAGTCAGTGAGATCTAAAATGCTGCCCTAAATTTGTTTTTAAGAAACATAATACTAATACTTGATTCTTCATAGCAAAAGAGGGCATAACGATTTACCCCTTAGACAATAGAATACAGAGTATAATCCCGGCTCTGTAAAAGTTATTAAAACTCCTAGTGTGTTCCATTTATTCATAGGTATTAACAACAACAACAAAGTCCATGATCAAATAAGTTTCACAAAAGCTGACATAAAAACTTAAACAGGTGTTCTAATGGCCCTACTTTTCAGTCCTTTGTAAGCTAATACGCATTATAAAATACCAGAGGAGAGGTATCCGATGCAGTATCTCCTAATGTTACTTGTCAATAAAATGTTTAAGACATTTTATAAAATCATATATTGTATTAAGCTGTTTATAATATAAACATATAAAATGTTTATGAAAGAGCATCTCACCAGTGTCCAAGGACTTCACCCAGGAAAGAGAGTTGGATGCTTGGAATTACTCAGCCCCTTGCCATCCAGCCCTAGATACCACCGCTTTTTGAAACTGTTTTTTCTTACCAGCGGCCTTTCAATCATCCAACCAGTCGCCTCTCCCCAGTGATCATCTTTGTGAACTTCCATGACACCATTGATCACTCTGCACAAAAATGGCTTTGAGAAGCAGGAGGATAACGTGGTTAGGAGCTGGGAATCCGGCTGTTTGCTCATGGAGCCCCCACGCCACCATTTAAGAAGTCCAACTAGCCTCTTAAGACAGGCCTGGCTGGCCCCCATCCGTTCCAGCCTCCCCAGCTGATGTGCCAGATGGTCTAGCCCCTGACGAGCTCCCAGGTGAGCACAGTTGCCTGAGTGACCCCAGCCAATGCCACACAGAGCAGAAGAACCTCCCAGATGAGCCCAGCCACCCCACAGAATCAAATGTGTCTTTTGAAAGATGAAAGGCCTTTTTCTCTGCCCAAGTTCATTGAAAAGAAAAATAAAATGTTGAACTCCCTGGGGCGGGGGTGGAGGGCAAACTTCAGTTTTTCAGGACTCAAGCTACTGGCTCTATTCACAGAGAGGAGAAAGAGCAGACGGTATAGAGAATGCCAGTAGCAAAGGGAACACGTAGACATGCAGAATACTCGGGCTACCACGAGAAGTGGAGCCACAGCACCACATGGGCACACGGAACACAGTGCAGAGCATACTAGCGTGAAGTGAACTCTTCTAAAGAAACCAAAAATAAAGACACCATCCTCGAAGACTGCCCAATGAAGAACTACCTAAGCAAAAACTAAGAACTTGGTAATAAATGCCTGATGTAAAATGGGGTATCTCAGCATGGACTATTCAATACAAAACTATGTCCAACCCACATTAGGAAGTTCTGTGCTAGACAAGTAGCAGTGCCGGTACTGGTTAAAAGCCCACTACTCCTTAAAGAAGAGGAACAAAACACTAAACATCGACAACCTACTGTATATCCCTTGGACTTTCCTTCGTCTCATCTTCTTAAAGTCCTGTATTAAAAATAAAAATCTCTAGCTCTTACAAAAACTTTTACTGGTAGAAAACGTACTTTGATTTAAAAATCTGATATTCAAAATTAATTGAACAAGTAATTTAACTAAAAAGACAATAAGCAATTTTTTAAGAGTTCAGTCTCAATAGAATTCAAAGAAAGGCAATTAATGAATGTCACTTTTCACCTACTGAAATGGCAAAGATGTTTTGAAAAGTAAAGGATAAGGGCTTCCTTGGTGGTGCAGTGGTTAAGAATCCGCCTGCCAATGCAGGCGACACAGGTCCAAGCCGTGGTCCAGGAAGATCCCACATGACGCAGAGCAACCAAGCCCGTGCGCCACAACTACTGAGCCTGCGCTCTAGAGCCCACGAGCCACAACTACCAAGCCCGCGTGCCAAAACTACTGAGGCCCACGTGCCTAGAGCCCAGCTGTGCTCTGCAACAAGAGAAGCCACTGCGATGAGAAGCCCGCGCAGTGCAACGAAGATTAGCCCCCGCTCACCGCAACCAGAAAAAGCCTGCGCACAGCAACAAACACCCAACACAGCCAAAAATAAATAAAATAAATTTTTTTAAAAAAGTAAAGGATAAAATTCAGCCAAGTTCAGGGAAATTGCTAATGAGTTAAGTGCATGTGTACAACTGCTCTGGAGGGATACGTGAACTATTCAAAGCCTTGAATGTGTGCATACGATTTTGACCTACAGATCACTTATCAACAATATTCCAAAGGAAATAGTTTAATGATTAAATATTTTAGTTTTAGGATATTTACTGCAACATTTCTTACAACAGCGAGAAAAGTCTTGCAAAAGCTTCCGTGTACAGCACTAAGTGGTTAAATGCATAACGTACAATCTATACACCAGCATGCAGTAGGTCTCTTAACTGAACTCCGCTTAACACGTTCACACAACTCCCCAGGGCCGTCCCTTCCTGCGAGGCAGCTCAGGGACCTCACCGGGTTACAGGCAGATCTGCAAAATGCTGTACTGAAGGGCCAGGTGAAGCTTAGGATGGTAGTAAGTACAGCGACGGGGGCGAGGACTGATGCTAGCAAGCTTACGGTGCAGCACACGCTGGGTGCCATGAGTCCAACTGCACGCCTCCAGAGTAGTTGTTTGTTCCCGTAACTATTTATGCCAGAAGTGCTCATTCACATTAACTGTGATTTCAATAAACATTAAATTAATACAAATGTTTTTAAAAGCACTCCAGCCGATTCTGACGCAGAGCCAAGTTTGTGACCGCTCTGTGTTTAGAACCCACACTCAAGACTGTCTCTTTCCTGGGAGGCCCTTTTCAGAGCTGAATTCTTTCCCTCTGTGCAGCCTGGTTTCTCTTTCTTCTGAACTTGATCAACTTCCCATCCCATCAAAGGAGAAACTGGGTCTTGGCTGCAGACTCGTCGGAATACGTCCCTTTGGGTTCCTAGGTGGCACTGTGACATTGGGTACGGCCTCCCTTACTATCAGTACATTCCCAGCTTTACTGTTTACTTCGGAACCAGGTAGTGTGAATCCCAGCACCACCATCTACTAGCTGGGGGAGTCTGAGCAAATTATCAACCTCTCTATGCTTCAGATTCCTGAGTGGCCAAACCCTACAAGCGGGTTACAGAACCTACCTCATAGTGTCGGTGGAAGAAGTAAACACGTCAAGTGCTTAAGAGAGTGCCTATCTAGCAAGTGGCAAGTGCTCTGTGAGCATAAGCATCTGTAATTATTATTACTGTTCATGTTTTTTAATCAGATATATGCTGCCCAGCCCCTAGCAGAGTGTGCTGAACAGCTGTCAGGTGAATGCAGGAATGAACACTTGGTCCTGTGTCTCCTGTGTTCACCATCTGTGAACACCTCCTCTTGGCATGGTTCCTTTTTTTTTTTTGATACATCTTTATTGGAGTATAATTGCTTCACAGTGCTGTTACTCTCTGTTGTACAGCAAAGTGAATCAGCCACATGCATACATATATCCCCATATCCCCTCCCTCTTACCCTCCCTATCCCACCCCTCTAGGTGGTCACAAAGCACCAAGCTGGTCTCCCTGTGCTATGCGGCTGCTTCCCACTAGCTAGCTATTTAGTGTATATGTGTCAATGCTACTCTCACTACACCCCAGCTTCCCCTTCCCCCCACCCGCCAGTGTCCTCAAGTCCATTCTCTATAAAGCACCTTTATTCCTGTCCTGCCACTAGGTTCATCAGTACCATTTTTGTTTTTAGATTCCATATATATGCGTTAACATATGGTATTTGTTTTTCTCTTTCTTACTTCACTCTGTATGACAATCTCTAGGTCCATCCACCTCACTACAAATAACTCAATTTTGTTTCTTTTTATGGCTGAGTAATATTCTATTGTATATATGTGCCACATCTTCTTTATCCATTCATCTGATGATGGACACTTAGGTTGCTTCCATGTCCTGGCTATTGTAAATAGAGCTGCAATGAACATTTTGGCACCTGACTCTTTTTGAATTATGGTTTTCTCAGGGTATATGCCCAGTAGTGGGATTGCTTGGGTCGTATGGTAGTTCTATTTTTAGTTTTTTAAGGAACCTCCATACTGTTCTCCATAGTGACTGTATCAATTTACATTCCCACCAACAGTGCAGGAGGGTTCCCTTTTCACCACACTCTCTCCAGCATTTACTGTTTCTAGATTTTTTGATGATGGGCATTCTGACCAGTGTGAGGTGATACCTCATTGTAGTTCTGATTTGCATTTCTTAATAATTAGCGATGTGGAGCATCTTTTCATGTGCCGCTTCGCCATCTGTATGTCTTCTTTGCTGAAATGTCTATTTAGGTCTTCCACCCATTTTTACATTGCGTTGTTTTTTTGATATTGAGCTCCACGAGCTGTTTGTATATTTTGGAGATTAATCCTTTGTCCATTGTTTCATTTGCAAATATTTTCTCCCATTCTGAGGGTTGTCTTTTCGTCTTGTTTATGGTTTCCTTTGCTGTGCAAAAGCTTTTAAGTTTCATTAGGTCCCATTTGTTTATTTTTGTTTTTATTTTCATTACTCTAGGAGGTGGGTCAAAAAAGAACTTGCTGTTGTTTATGTCAGAGTGTTTTTCCTATGTTTTCCTCTAAGAGTTTTATAGTGTCTGCTCTTACATTTAGGTCTTTAATCCATTTGGAGTTTTTGTGTATGGTGGTGTTAGGGAGTGTTCTAATTTCATTCTTTTACATGTAGCTGTCCAGTTTTCCCAGCACCACTCATTGAAGAGGCTGTCTTTTCTCCATTGTATATTCTTGCCTCCTTTGTCATAAATTAGGTGACCATATGTGCATGGGTTTATCTCTGGGCTTTCTATCCTGTTCCATTGATCTACATTTCTGTTTTTGTGCCAGTACCATACCATCTTGATCACTGTAGCTTTGTAGTATAGTTTGAAGTCGGGGAGCCTGATTCCTCCAGCTCCATTTTTCTTTCTCAAGATTGCTTTGGCTATTTGGGGTCTTCTGTGTTTCCTTGGTATGTTTCAGATCTAAAGCTTCCCACAAATCCTTACAAATGCTGTGTCTTTTGTTGAATCCCTTTACTACAACTTTTCATCTACCCTCTGCTAACAACAAAAGCTGGGAAATAGAAGGAGGCAAAAATACAAAGGAATCACATAGGGTTGATGGGATTTAAATAATACAGGGGAATTGCAGTAAAGGTCAGGTTTAAAGAATGCCCTCCAAATGCCCTGGCAGGAAACCAATGTAGATCAATAGTTGCAATATGTGTAAGAAAAGAATGTGTCCAGTCACATAAAAAGGCATTCAGCCCTCATTTCCTGAGTAGACAGGAGGAAACGTGGTAGGTTCACAATTTAAATTGTCTTGAAAGTATTTATTATTCAATAATTCTTTCCCCCTCTGCCCCACCCAGCCATTCTCTCATTCTACTTTTCTGATCAACCTAAAAGCTGAATACATCCTTCTTCTCTATGGAGCATGAGAATAAACACTAAGAGCAATATACTTGCTCAAGCCTTCATCAGGCACCGTGTCACTGTGGGGCACTGGCCTTCAACAAACGCAGTCTTCCTAGGGCTCGATGAGGTGGTCCTTTTTCAAGGTCACTGGTGCACTCATGGAGCTGAAATGCCTCTGCCCATCTAAATACAACATGGACTCTGGAATATAAGAGAGAGAGCTCTGGAGACACGTGCAGCACCTAAGAAAATCACTATACGAACACAAAACTACTTGGGAACACTGGGACAACAATGAAAATTCAAAACCGGCACCAGGCATGTGCTGCTGGGCCAGAGAGTGCCTCGACTCTGGCCCTTTGGCTGGACCGGTCCTGACCACCAGTGGCTGCCTGCAGCTGACACTGGCCCTTCAGACAACAGCCAGGCAGGCAGACCAGCAATGGCCACCTGAACGCCATGAGGCATCCTGACCTTCAGGGCTGCAGAATCTCAAAAGCACAATCCCCTAAAGACATGCTCTAGGGCTGATGGGCATCAGAGTACTTCCTACAACAATTTAAAAGGAGAGAAATGTCTTTAAAAGTTCCCCTCATTAGGGACAAGCAGTCATTTGCCACTTACCTCCATATGTTCTGGGGAAAACCAAGGGCACTTCTTTTTCCGACATGAACGTGAAATGAAAGACATTGGTGGTCATATGCTCTTTATCCTGTAGAGAGGCCACCTCACTGTGTACTCTGACTTGAATGTAATTTCCCTGAGTAAAGCAAACCTAAGCGATTATGGACACGATAGTTAGTTAATTGCATTAGGAAGGGGGAAGAAAGCAGTCATAAGAGAAACGGTGGCTTTAGAATATAAAAACCTCTCTTCTAGGCCCAAATAATAAAAATTGTATTTCATCTCTCATCACACACCTACCTGCGAAGAAAGAAACAGCAATGATCCAACCTCAACAGGTTTCTGAAACATGATATCATCCACGGTGACTATAAATGGTCGGGAACCACTGTTGGGAAAACACAGTACTTGGGGTCAACTGCAAAATTCAGATGATTTCTAGTTTTTTCCTGACAATCAGCTGAAGCAAACTTTAAATGGTCAAAGAATAAACCTAGAGAAGGAGGGAATAACCATACCAGATGGTAAGAGATGACACTGTGACCAGATCAGTATCTAAATCATCTTTTCCCTTCTGCGTATCATCACCCCTTTCTCTCAGCAGGCATTTAATGTACTAAGTGACAACATCAGAGCGAGAGCCTTCTAAAATGAAGGTCAAACCCACCTGGTACAAGTGTAGCATTTATTTAAAAACACAATATATTCCCAAACACATCCAGACGGGTCCAAAATGTTTCACTGAGTGAGGCAGTATAAACGGCTTCTCAGGAGTTAAGACTACCTGAAATCCAACTCACCCGAAGTTACAAGCAGTAGCCCATCCAAGTTCATATGCTCTCCTCATAAGGAAACCACCAAAGATTCGATTGAAAATGTTCCGCTCCTACAGGACATAAAATAAATATTAATAAATACAAGCCCTGTGACGATCCGAATCTGTAGAACAAAAGAATTCACAATGCCATAGAACAGAGGTCAGTTTGAAGGCGTGTCAACTCTTAGATGAGTATCCTGAGTCCAAGTTATCCTGTTTAGAAGATTTTTCACTAAATTCCAATACCTGAGGGTGGCAAATATCCAAGCTCTTCAGTTTTGAATTCTCCATCCACACTGCATTAGGAGGCAAAACTCGACTTCGAAAACTTACAGTCCTGTACAAATGGAGATCGAGTAAACCCTGTCAATGCCATGGTTTTGCTGCTGAAAAGTAAAATATTTGCAAACAATGCCCAATATGTTCAAGCAAGTGTAGCTCGTGAGAAGGCCAAGGATTAGATGCTTTCCCAACCAGGAATCTCACCGTCCTAACTTACTTTGGATCCAGCGTGTTAAGAAACATCTCATGTATGGTTGTCCTCTCCTCAGCAGTGGGAGCCATTTTCAGTAATGACATGGAGCTGAAGGCGACCCTTTTCCCCTTGTTCACTGGAACAGGAGACAGTAAGGAGCTATGATCAGGAGGGCCACACTACAGCACTGGGTTGCCGACCGGGGCTGCCTCGGACCCTATAAACGCAGTATTTCCAGATTTCGAAAAGCCCACTGGAAATTGCACATCTATGCCAGAGAAGGCTGCTGAGGCTACATAACACTTTCAGTGATTTTTTGCTTTCAGATGGAAATCATGTCTGCTCAGTGTGAGACCACTTATAATCACCTTGACCTACAGCCCCAACCAGCAGTTATCTCATTGAGATACATTTCCCATTTCATTAAATGTGAGAAAACAAATTACTTCACTTAATATTGTATCATCAATAAAAACCGTTCGGGGCTTCCCTGGTGGCGCACTGGTTGAGAGTCCGTCTGCCAATGCAACCGCAAAAAAAAAAAAAAAAAAAAAACAGTTCAAAGTATGGACTCTGTGGATACTTTACTGGTATGAGGAGTCCATACATACTCTTAAATAATCTCCTCTGCAGTACAGTTAATGTGCTTTTTAAATTGTATCTTATTATGAACAAATTAATATACATTCTCCTTGTCTAAAGATCTCTTCTTCCTCTGGGCTTTCAAGGATGAGTGGATTTACAAATGCCGGCCTAAAGAGAAGAAAAGAAAAGAAAAATTTTAAGACATGCCATTACCTAATAAAAACTGAAGGTGTTCATTTTGGGTAACACTTACTGACTGCTTCACATAAGAACTCTGAACAATTAGGGGACTCTTCTGGTTACAGACTTATCTACACACTAGAAAGTTCACGTTGTAAAAGGATATGGCCACTTGCCAAAATGTTTCACCTGATTCTAATTATGAGGAAACAGTAAAACATAGGTTGTAGAACATTCTGTAAGACAACCGGCCTGGACTCTTCAAAAATGTCAATGCCTTCCCAAGGCAATCTACAAATTCAATTCAATCCCTATCAAACTACCAATGGCATTTTTCACAAAACTGGAATAAAAAGTTCTTAAACTTGTATGGAAACACAAAAGATCCCAAATAGCCAAAGCAATCTAGCAATTTGGCTAGAAAGAAAAACAGAGCTGGAGGAATCAGGCTCCCTGACTTCAGACTATACTACAAAACTAGTCATCAAAACAGTATGGTACTGGTACAAAAACAGAAATATAGATCAATGGAACAGGATAAAAGACCCAAAAATAAACCCATGCACTTATGGTCAATTAACCTATCACAAAGGAGGCAAAGAATATACATGGAGAAAAGACAGTCTCTTCAATAAGTGGTGCTGGGAAAACTGGACAGCTATATGTAAAAAAATGAAATTAGAACATTCTCTAACACCATACACAAAAATAAACTCAAAGTGGATTAAAGACCTAAACGTAAGACCAAATACTATAAAACTCCTAGAGGAAAACATAGGCAGGATACTCTGACATAAATCGCAGCAATATCTTTTTAGATCTGTCTCCTAGAGTAATGGAAATAAACACAAAAATAAACAAAATGCTGGGAAAACTGGACAGCTATATGTAAAAAAATGAAATTAGAACATTCTCTAACACCATACACAAAAATAAACTCAAAGTGGATTAAAGACCTAAACGTAAGACCAAATACTATAAAACTCCTAGAGGAAAACATAGGCAGGATACTCTGACATAAATCGCAGCAATATCTTTTTAGATCTGTCTCCTAGAGTAATGGAAATAAACACAAAAATAAACAAATGGGACCTAATTAAACTTAGAAGCTTTTGTACAGCAAGGGAAACTATAAACAAAATGAAAAGATAACCCTCAGAATGCGAGAAAATATTTGCAAACGGTGCAACTAACAAGGCATTAATCTCCAAAATATACAAACAGCTCATACAGCTCAATATCAAAAAAACAAACAACCCAATAAAAAATGGGCAGAAGATCTAAATAGACATTTCTCCAAAGAAGACATACAGATGGCCAAAAGGCATATGAAAAGATGCTCCACATCACTAATTATTGGAGAAATGCAAATCAAAACTACAATGAGATATCACCTCACACCAGTCAGAATGGCCATCATCAAAAAGTCTACAAATAATAAATGCTGGAGGGACTTCCCTAGTGGCCAGTGGGTAAGACTCCGAGCTCCCAATGCAGGGGGCCCAGGTTCGATCCCTGGTCGGGGAACTAGAGCCCACACGCATGCCGCAACTAAGAAGTCTGCATGCCACAACTAAAGATCACATATGCCGCAACTAAGACCTGGTGCAGCCAAGATAAGTAAATAATAAATAAATATTTTTAAATAATAATAATAATAAATACTGGAGAGGGTGTGGAGAAAAGGGAACCCTCCTATACTGTTGGTGGGAATGTAAATTGGTACAGCCACTATGTAAAACAGTACGGGAGTTCCTCAAAAAACTAAAAATAGAGCTACCATATTATCCAGCAATCCCACTACTCGGCATATATCTGGAGAAAACCATAATTTGAAAAGATACATGCACCCCAATGTTCACTGCAGCACTATTTACAATAACCAAGACATGGAAGCAACCTAAGAGTCCATTGACAGATGAATGGATAACGAAGATGTGGTATATATACAAAATGGAATATTATTCGGCCATAAAAAGAATGAAATAATGCCATTTGCGGCAACATAGATGCAACTAGAGATTATCATACTAAGTAAAGTAAGCCAGATAGAGAAGGACAAATATCATATGATATCGCTTATATGTGGAATCTAAAAAAAATGATACAAATGAACTTATTTACAAAACAGAAATAGACTCACAGACATAGAATACAAACTTCTGGTTACCACAGGGGAAACTGTGGGGGGGATAAATTGGGAGTTTGGGATTAAAATATACACTCTGCTATATATAAAATAAATAACCAACGAGGACCTACTGTATAACACAAGGAACTATACTCGATATTTTGTAATAACCTATATGGGAAAAGAATCTGAAAAAGAATATAGATAGAGATATAGATATATAACTATCACTTTGCTGTACACCTGAAACTAACACAACATTGTAAATCAACTATACTTCAATAAAAAATTGTAAGAAGTCAATGTCTTAAAAGACAGAAAGCAGCAGGGGGATTATTTTAAGGGGAATTATTTAAAGAAACATGATTACCGCATATAATACATGGTCCTTAATCAGACCCTGACTCGGGGGAAAAGAATATTTTAGGGACAATTGGCAATTCATATATGATATGAATCATATATTAGATAATATAATTGTATCACCGTTAAATTTCTTGGATATAATAAAGGCACTGAGGTTATGTAGGAGAATGGCCTTATTCTTAGGAGATACATGCTGAATTAGGCTAAAGTAGTCTCAAACTTACTTTGAAACGATTCCAGGGGAAAAAGTATATATGTTTGTATTTATCGAGAAAGGACAAGAGTAAGGCAAATGTGGTAAAATGTTAATTCGAGAATTTAGGTGAAGGGCATATGGGTGCTCATTGCATTATTCTTTCTACATTTCTGTAGATGTGAAATTTTCCAAAATAAAACACTGAGAAAGGGATAGAAATTCACTGTGGTAGAATCCAAAGGTTGGATGAAAGAAAAACGGAAACAAAAGTACAGAAATGGGGGCTTCCCTGGTGGCACAGTGGTTGAGAGTCCGCCTGACGATGCAGGGGACACGGGTTCGTGCCCCGGTACAGGAAGATCCCACATGTCGCGGAGCAGCTGGGCCCGTGGGCCATGGCCGCTGAGCCTGCGCGTCCGGAGCCTGTGCTCCACAACGGGAGAGGCCACAACAGTGAGAGGCCCACGTACTGCAAAAAAAACAAAAAACAACACAAAAGTACAGAAATGGCAGCTTGGAAAATTAGAATGCACCAGCTGGGAGAGAAGCTTTAAGTAACGCCCTCAGTGCTGGAAAAGGAGCCCCAGGGTAGCCCCTAGGAGCGGCAGGTCAGCTGGAGCTGGTGAGAGGAGCTAGAGAAGATGGGTGGATTCTTTGCTCAGATCAGAGTCACCAAGGGGTTTTTTGATCTTAAGTCGGGTTTCCAAGTCAGCTTTCCATGCAGCAGAAGAGATTTCTCACTGCAGACTCCTAACTCAAGTTTCTAAAACAAATTAGACTTCCCATAGGCCTCTAGACCCCGTCTGTACAAACAGCAATCCTGAAACATTGCCCCCCACCCCACTCCCACACACATAATTAAACAGTTTTTCCCAGTCTGAATGCCTTGTGTAACTGGCATTAGGGAACCAGGAATCCAGTGTAAGAGAAAAATGATAAAGTGTTAAAGTCTGTACAGTTAAACTGGACTTGGAAATGACAGTACAAATTTATGAGGTTTTTTGTTTGCTTTTTAACATACATCCAAGCCCTGTCTACTGAAAAGGCCTAGAAACATGACAAACTAGTAACAACGTATAGTTCTAGTACCCAGATTTTGGTGTCTAAATACCAGTTTCCCACTAAAAGGAACCTGAGGACTCCTTGGAAAACTGGCTGATTCCAGCCCTGGGGCAGGAAATGTACAGAATGAGTCCAAGACATCTCATTGTACCAGAGAGCAGGAAGTTATCAAAGACTAACTAGGAAATGTCAAAATAGCTTATCACAGCAGCCAGCTTAAAGGAGTTCCCACTGACCAAAGATGTTCACTCTGAGAAACAGGAAGAACAATGGCTGCAATGTATTAAAACATATTTACTATATTAAAATCCACGAACACACAATGATACTTTTTTAGAAAGCAAAATAGCAGAAAAACTATGTCATCACTAGCTAGTAAATGTGTAAATAAAAGCAAGAATGAAACACTGATCCTAACTTTCCTTTACAAACCATATTGCCCTAGTTGATAAGGGAAAACTCTTCTTTACAGATCTCCAGCTAATAAATATAGAAAGAAATGACAGAATTTGAGAATCATTTTACATCCCCTAATGAAAATAATAAAAGCAATGATCAGCAAAGGACATTAAAAGCACTGGAAGGGGCTTCCCTGGTGGCGCAGTGGTTGAGAGTCCGCCTGCCAATGCAGGGGACATGGGTTCGTGCCCCAGTCCGCAAAGATCCCACATGCCGCGGAGCGGCTGGGCCCGTGAGCCATGGCCGCTGAGCCTGCACGTCCGGACCTGTGCTCCGCAACGGGAGAGGCCACGACAGTGAGAGGCCCGC
>NW_020174552.1:208019-225596 GCF_003031525.2 Neophocaena asiaeorientalis asiaeorientalis
GGAGAGGCCCCCCCACCGCAAAAAAAAAAAAAAAAAGCACAGGAGGAAGACTGACAGGAAACTAGCTATTCATAAGACTGGATACATTGGATACACCTTGTACTGTACTACACCTGTAGATTATTGCTGATCACAAGAGGATAAACTGAACTACACAAGGCAAAAATTAAAGTGTGTCACTACTTGAACCCACACACTAATCTCAGCATTACTATGAGTGGGACAATCTATACCTCCTGACATGATACAATATGAGATACAGAGACATCATCACCTAGGAAGCACTCTCACCAAATACGCTGAACTCAAATCTAATCAAGGTTTAGACCTAACTTCAATTTATAGAAATTGTAACTACCATTTACAGAAATAAAAAAAAAATACCACGAGGAAGCAATGAGACAAATCCAGAAAGTGGGACACTGTAAAGAACAGTCAATCTGGGCTTTCAACCAGTTGATGATATGAAAGGATAAGGGGACAGTGGGGACACACAACCATTCCAGATTAAAACAGACTGATGAGACTGCACAACTCTTTGAATATACTAAAAGCCATTAAATTGTACACTTCCAATGGGTGAACTGTATGGTATGTGAATTATATCTCAATAAAGCTGTTAACAAAAAAAAACAGACTTAAGAGATATACAAATCAAATGTAACATGTGGACCTTGTTTGGATCCTGATTTGAATAAGTCGTTAAAGATACGTGGGGAAAAGTGAATATGAACTATTAGAATATATTAAGGACTTACTATTATTTTTGTTAGGTGTGCGAATGGTAATGTAGTTATTTAAGGAAATAGCCTCATTTTTAAAGCAGTGCCCTACACTGAAGTATTTAGAGGTGAAATGTCATTATGTCTGGGATTTGCTTTAAAATATTATAAAGAAAATAATATACTTTAAAAAAAACAGAAGAAGCAAATATGGCAAAATTTTAAAACTCTTAAGTCTAGGTGATGGTATCCTAGAAATTTATTAAAGTCTTCTCTTCAATTTTACGTATCTTTGATATTTTTCAAAATAAAGAATTAGGAAAAAAACTGCAATTACCCTTTGTTTTCAGAATCACGAGCCACCATTACAAATGTCGCATCCAAAACAGGGGAAAATTCATTGTCGTGTAACTAGAGAACAAAGGAAAGAAAATGCAGATGTAAAAAATGCATTTACTGGGAAGACCTACTACAATCCTAACTGATATCACAGCCTTTGGGAAAGGCTGAAATTAGCAAAAGAGGACGAGTGCTTTCACTAACCACCATCTGCTGAGATGCCAGGCACACAACTGGGCTCTAGCGGGGAAAAGGCAGCAAGAGTAAAGAGTCTGTGGTCTAGCGGAGGAGAGAGATACCCAAAAACCCAAACAGGGCACAGTGTGAGAAGTGCTGGGATGGGCACAAACTATGGGCCTTGGAGCTGTGAGTGACTGGGACCCAAGGGCAAGGGTCACGGGGGGACCTTGTGCATCACCATCATTTAAGTGTCCCGCATCTTGCAGAACGCTGGCTTTCTCCACGCCTACCTGTCCTCCCAAAGGCACACACAGCCAGGCGGACCTCCCATCGCTCTCCCAGACATTTGTATTTTCAGGGAACTTGAGTGTGCCAACTACCAGGATGTGTTTGTTTCCTTAGCCTGGCACGGGGGCTTCCAAGAAAGGGTAAGATCAATGAGAATTCTGTGGATTAAGCTAAATATTTACAATGCAGAGGCCATTGAGATTTTTAAGGTATTTTTTTTCCCCTAGAAGTCTGTACTTCCAGGATAGTCATATCATCAAGTCATATCGTAACCTGAGGGTACAGTTGGTTCCATCCTCAACAAACCGACCACTAGTCCTCGTCACCACTACCTGTTCAGGCCGTTATGAGCCTTCCCCCTCGACTTTCAGAAGAGTCTCACCAATCTTACTATGTCCCTGTCCTATTCAAACCTTGCAAGAGGTCTTCCTTTATCCCAGCATCTGGTCTACGCCTGCTGGCATTCTATGTAAAGCCTCCACCACGGAGCCCAGATTCCACTCTAGTTGTTCACCAAACACTCCCGGCATGCCTGCACTCCTTTCTCCAGCCACAGCTAACAACTTGGAGGTCCTGAAATGTCCCATTTTGTCACCTGACCGCCTCCCCTCCAGGCCTCTGCCAGATGCCTTCCTCAGGGCCGGATTCCTCAAGACACTCCTCCCCTCCCCGGCCCCAGCCCTACTCCCCAGGCAGAGTTCATCACTCCCTCCTTTGTTTGCCACCTAAGTGGAAACAAAGTCCTCTCCTGACAGCGGTTCTCAACGTAAGTGAGGAAGATGTCATCCCCCGGAGGGCATCTGGAAATGTGCAGCGCTAGTGATGGCTGTCCCATGAGCTGGGGGACACTACTAGCGCAGCGAGGGGTAACCAAAGAGCTGAACAGCTCACAAGGCAGGGAACGGTCCTGCAGAGCAAAGAATTTTCCCACATACAATGCCAATACTGTCCCTGTTCAGAAATAGTGCGTAATAATTTACTGTATCATAATCATTTATTTATGTGTCTGTCTCCCTACTGCACCAAGAGCTCCTTGAGGACAACGACCATTTTTATTCTCATTTGTTTCCCAGCAATTGACACAAAGGCTGGCAGACAGCAGATACCGGATCAATGGCTGCCAACTGCCGACGAATGAACTGAGGCAGCTAACTACTGAGCACTACTAGAGTGTGAACTCCAAGAGAATGGAACGTCCTGTTTTGCTCACTGTTGTACCCCAAGCACAGACGGGGCACTCCATAAATCACTGCTAAGTCAACGTTAAATGAATGCCGTCAGGAAGTGGGTGAGGTGACTCACACCCGGATCCTGTTGTTGAGGCGCACATAGTCGAGTGGAAGAGAAAAGACGTTCATACACAGCTCTGCAAGGCAGAGGACAGCAGGTACCAGGAGAGAAAGTCAGAGGGACGAGGCGTGGGGAAGGAACAGGTACTATGAGCTGAAAAGATCAGGGAAGGTTTCGAGCATGAAGTGACCCAGAAGCACAGGTGGAATACGGATATGCAGAGACAGAGCCCAAGGAATCCCGGCAAAAGGAAAAGTGTGCGCGAGGACGCTCATCCGCTCACCTACTGTTTACGTTCCAGTGTATTACAATGAACACTAGTGCTGAGCATCGGGGATGCAAGGTGAACAACTCTCTACTCTTAGGATGCTCAAGGTCTCCAGCTGTGCGCTCCAATAAGGTGCGTGAACGGTAAGTTGGAGGGAGTATAGCTGCAAAGGTAGGTTGGTGCTAGTTTATGGAGCACCTTAGATCCTAACTAGTCAAAGCAATTTAGACTTTGATCCGCAGATAATGGTCACGGAAGGGTTTTGAGAAGGGAAGAGATGTGATTGAAGATCGGCTTTGCAAGACCTATCTGGAAGAGATGTGTAAAATTAACACAGAGAGAACAGACAAGAGGCAGGCAGAGTAATTAAAAGATAGCTAAAGTACTCACACAAGAGGCAGTGAGGGCTTGAATGAAACACAGAGGCCAAAGGGAAGGGAAAGAAAGGACTCTGGTGAGTAGCTGTGGGTGATGAATTCGCAAGACTTGGCAAAAGGCTGCACAGGAAAGGGAAAAAAAATTAAAGCTTTCACAAAGGTTTGGAGCTGGGAGAAATCGGAGGGTGGCAAAGGGGAAACGGGAGGAGGGTCAGGATCGGAAAGGAAGCTGATGCACTCAGTTTGGAACACACTGGACTTGAGGTAGCGAGAGCACACTCGGAAGAGAGATCTAACAGGAACCCCAAAAGGCAGGTCTGACGGTCAAGCGGGACCACCTCCATAGTAATGACGATAAAGTAATATAATGGCCAACATTTGATTAGTGGCTACTGTGATAACAAAACAGCATCTCAGAGAAGGCAAGAAATTTGCCCACAGTCACATGGCTAATAAGCAGCAGAGCTGGGATTTGAACTTACATTTCAGCCAAACCAGAGGCAGGGTACCTATTGCCAAGCTGCCTCTCTGGAATAAAGGATCACTCAAGCCGTGAGTTATTAATCAAAATGGCCAATGAGAAATGCAAATTTAAAACAGAAGTCTGTACTTCCCTGGCACTGATTTTCACTGGCTCTCTCCTCCCAATAATTCCTGTATCTCTTTTTCAACCTATTTGTCCAAGATTCCTTAGAAAGCAGGTCTTATGCCAGAAATTCACCGTGCACCAACCATGAAGATTAAAAAAGGGTGCGAACAAATCAGAGGAGCATCCCCAACAACTTTACGATATTTGCTTTAAAAGCAGTATTACCGTCAGTTACAGCAACATGGAAGTTAAAAAATTCAACTGTTTACATACAGCATCAAATAAAAAACTACTTACCTATTTTGACAAATAACTTTAATTACTGCAGAGCAACCTTCAGACTTTTTCCAAAACGTGAAAGGCTTCATAATTTCACGTATCTGAATGACAGATCCACTGAATACCCTGACATAACTGAATAAGTCACTCTTAAGTAAGTTTTCACAATGAAATCTTCAACATACTCTGAATTATTTGATTTCTGTACTATTACCCTCTTTGAGGTACTTTTTCTTGACAAATTTCTTCATTTCTTTATAATAGCTATTCTGAGTTATGCTCATTAGAGAGGCTGTTCCTAACTGCTGTAGTAATCTCAGTGACTGTTATGGGTTGAACTGTGTCCCCCAACAAGATACGTTGACGTCCCAACCCTCAGTACCTGTGCACGTGACTTTATTTGGACATAGGGTTGCTGCAGATGTAATCAGGTAAGATGAGGTCACACCAGAGTAGGTGGGCCCTTAATCCAGTATCACTGATGTCCTTATAAGAAGAGAAGAGGACTCACCTGGTGGCACAGTGGTTAAGAATCTGCCTGCCAATGCAAGGGACAGTTTCGATTCCTGGTCCGGGAACATCCCACATGCTGCGAAGCAACTAAGCCCGTGTGCCACAACTACTGAGCCTGTGCTCTAGAGCCCACAAGCCACAGCTACTGAGCCCATGTGCTGCAACTACTGAGCCCACGCTCCATAACTACTGAAGCCCGTGCACTCTAGGGGCCCGCATGCCGCATCTACTGAGCCCACATGCTGCAACTACTGAAGCCCACACGCCTACAGCCCATGCTCTGCAACAAGAGAAGCCACCACAATGAGAAGCCCACACACTGCAGCAAAGAACAGCCCCCCGCTCGCCCCAACTAGAGAAAGCCCACATGCAGCAACAAAGACCCAACGCAGCCAATAAATAAATAAAAGAAGAGAAGAGAAGAGACACAGACACACAAGAGAAAAATGCTATGTGATGAAGAAGGAAGAGATTGAAGTGTTACAACTACAAGCCAAGGTATGCCAAAGGGCCAGCAAACCATTAGAAGCTAGGAAGAAAGCACGGAAGGCTTCTCCCCTACGGGTTTTAGATAGAGCATGGTCCTACTGAGACCTTGATTTTGGATTTCTAGCCTCTCAATTGTTAAGACAATTAATTTATGTTATTTTAAGCCACATGGTTTATGGTACTTTGCTACAGCAGCCCTAGGAAACTAACAGTCACCAATCCGATTCATGCTTAACAGAACTCAGACTGTAGGGAAATTCTCTGGGGCAAAACTAGAAACAAGTACCTTAACATGGAGCTGTATATGATTTCAAAGTAATAAACAGTAAGCATAAACACCAAATTACGTGTCAGTCTATGTCCAGGAGGAGGATATTAATAACACACCATCTGTATGACATGAACTTGAATTGTTTTTCTATAAATGGGTGAACTATATATCTGTCTATGGATAGACAGGTGAATAAGCTTTTCTTTCACTGAGACTAGCTGGTTGTATTGGAACAAGGGGGCAGTCTTCGGGCACAGACACACCTGGAACATATGCATCTTCACTTCCATGGACGTCTTCCCAACCCAACTAACATGGCCACTGAACTTGATGTCCTGTTCTGGGCTTAAGCTCTTCTTACACATATCTACAAAACAGAAAAATCAACCTGAGCCCAAACCATACTCCAAATGTTCTATACTGTAAATGGACAATTTCATTTGAAATTTTGGCAAATTTCACTATATTTCCTTTTTGTCTTCAAAACTAATTTTTCAAAAATAATTTTTGAAAAATTAGACAATGCAGAGAATATAAAAAATAAAACTGGAATCATGCAAAACTCTTCTACCCAAAGATAATTATAATAAATATCTTGGTATATTGCAATCTAGACATTTTCATATGCACATATATACATAAAAATTCCCCCATAAAAGGAAAACATTTCCTCTAATCTCAATAATATTTTATAATTACTAAAAATTCTAAGTATGTCTAGAAAATAATATCACTTACCAATCCTGTCCACCAGGGCTGTAACTATCGATAAAGGAGACATCTTAGCTGAATGAATTTTGTTGTGCATGTAGCAAATAAGAACTGTAGGAAAACAGAAGAGAACCAAATAAAGGAAAAGCAAAATTATTTTTTAACATTCGCAATTTACTCCAATAAAGTCTTATCTGGTTTTGAAGACCCAATCCTCCATATTCCACTAGTGGTCTTTTCCTAGAACCAAAGACTGTTTTATACGTTGAAGAGATCTGGGAATCCTCTACTCTGACTGTTCAATTTTAGATTTGGTGAGGAAACTGAAGCCCAAAGCCCAGGCCCGCCAGGTGGCTTATTACCACTCAACAGAGACACAGTGCCTAAATCAGAAAAAGACCCCAGCACATGAGTCTGACAGCATCAGACATCTTCAAAAAAGAGAAACCAATCACAAGGGCTCAGCTACCTGTTTTCCTCTTGACTCCTTCCTAATCATGAAGCTATTATTTGCCTCAGAGTTCTCCCTCCTTCCCTCAATCACCCTCAGCTCCTACACCACCCTGTGGTTATCTGTGTACTTTCCATATTTTAACAAGCATTTAAAGGTGCAAAGCATGTTTCTACTCATTTAAAACTGTACTGTACTTCTTTATAGTGGTCTCCCTGCTTGCCCTATGATTCATTCAAATTTGTATCATCGGGACTTCCCTGGTAGCATAGTGGTTAAGCATCCTCCTGCCAATGCAGGGGACACGGGTTCGAGCCCTGGTCTGGGAAGATCCCACATGCCACGGAGCAACTAAGCCTGTGCGCCACAACTACTGAGCCTGTGCTCTAGAGCCTGCGTGCCACAACTACTGAAGTCCACACGCCTAGAGCCCATGCTCCTCAACAAAGACAAGCCACCCCAATGGGAAGCCCGCACACCTCAACGAAGAGTAGCCCCTGCTCGCCACAACTAGAGGAAGCCCGTGCGCAGCAACGAAGACCCAACACAGCCAAAAATAAAAGAATAAATAAATTTATTAAAAACAAATTGTTTATCATCAACCCTCAGGACAGGGTCTGTGCTCAATAAATACTCGTTGAGTAACAATAAACCCTTTCATCCATGCACCTGCTAAAGAATGCAGTGGGGGGATGAGGGGCGAAAGGCAAGAAACTCCATTCAAAAAACTTGTGGTACCCAGAGAAGAAATCCTAAGTGTTTGACCTTCCACAGCATTAGTGGAAGTGAAAGCAAGAGAAAAGGTCCAAGAGCTAAGAAGAAGGCAGGCTTGACAAGACCTGAATTAACTCAGGTTTCTAACTTACATGAGTGAAGATAGTGTACCATTCACTGAGAAACAGAATACAGCACAGGAAGAGCAGAACGGACTGTTTTCAACATGCTGAATTTGAGAAGTCCACGGCACATCCAAATGAAGATGGCCAGCAGGCAGGAGGACAAACTGGTCTACAACTCACAAAGCACGTCAGGAAATGTAGCTTCTGAAGTATTCCACATACTGAGAGCAACTGAAGCACCGGGATTGAAGATTATTTATAGAGAAAGTGCAGATACCAACAACAAAAAGGGCAGACAAAACCCTGAAGATAAGCGACATTTAAAGGATCAACAGAGAAAGAGGAATCTACAAAGGAGACTGGGAAGTAGCAGCCTGAGAGGCAGGAGGAAATGTCACCAAGGCCCAAGGGTGAGTTCGACATCATTAGGAGCTTCAAAGAGTTTGGCACAATCAGCTCAATGGCATGGAGGAGCAGAAGCCAGAACACAAAGGTAGCTCTAAAGTGAGAGAGAAAGAAAACTGGAGAGTGTTATAAGGGAAGGAGGCTTTACCTATTTTTCATTGCAAGATGCAAGAGCCTTGAATATGTTTAGAAGTTAAGGGAAAAGTGAGGTTGAGAAAAGACTTGAGATACGAGGGAGATATCTTCAGGGTACGTGATAAGGCAAGTTCCTTGAAGAAACGGAAGGAATAGAAACAAGTGAACAGGTGAAAGGGACTGGTCATCAACAGGAGGTGATGAAGAAAAACAGGGTAGTGGCAGGGGAGTTTGTATATTTAGGGACACCTAAGTAAACCGAAGTCAAGTGAGTGAGTGAGTGAGTGAGTGTGTGTGTGTGTGTGTGTGTGTGTGTGATTATTTTTTAAAAGGCCAATAAGAATTTTAAAGGTTTATTTAATCTAAAGAAAAATGTAGCTAGCCGTAAGCCTAACAATGGATTTGTGTCTCTATTTTAAAGATTATTACAGCCTTTTTTTAAACCTTTTCCCAAACCATTTCCCAAAAGCCATTACGTAGGAGCAAGCAAGACAGACAGCCCAGAGTCGGGTGCTGAAGCCCAAGAGGGGTCAGGAAGATATGCAGGGAGGCAATGAGAGTGATGGCCCAGCAAGCCGCAGCCCGAGCACGAGCAGGGGGACCTGGGATGGAGCAGAATCCCACTGAGGTGAGGAGAGCGTTCATGAGGGTTTCGGGATGGCAGCAATATGAAATTGGCTACATACGGGGGAACTGATCAAATAAGTAAATATACTACAGATAATGGAGCCAGCTGGAGAAGGGAATTACAAATATGAAAAGGGAGGAATTAAGAATGAACCTGTGGTTGAATTAGAATTGGAACTATCAGTATGAACCCAGGGTTCCGATAGATAGATAGATAGACAGACAGACAGACAGGTAGACAGATAGGTAAGGAGGGAGGAAGGAAGGAAGGAATACACATACAGGCAGGTATAGATGTAAATGTACATGTACATGCATATATTCCCCAGCTCATCCACTGAAAGCACAGAGGAATAGTGATACCCCAGCAACAATGACAACTCCCAGCACCCAGATCTTGGTTTCTAAATATCATTCTCCATTAAAAAGAATCAGGGCTCCTCAGAGATTTGGCTGATTCCAGGACTGGGGCAGGGAAAGTACAAATGAGCCTAGAAATGTTGCACCACAAAGTGAGGAAGTGCTCAAAGAATGATGGGGACACAGCCAAAAAAAATCCACAGAAGCCAGCGTAAAGAATGAAGGGCAGTCCTGGGACAAGCTGAGCATCAAAACAGATGATAGAAATATATTATAATCCATTCAGTAAAATAGGAATCCCTGAGTCCATACTGATTTTAAAGTAATTGATAAAAGTCTAATGAAGAATGGGATATTTACAAGGTCTCAAAGTACCTCCCTACAAGGTACTTATTAATTACAAAGGGGAAAAGAGTAACTACAGCAAAGAACCCTGGAAGACACCACCTTCATCAAGGAATCAAAGTCAACATCACAGTAATGGGACAAATTAGAACTATGCACTACCTGCTAAGATGCAATAAAAACACAGCATCCCTTCTGTGGACACTCCTGCCAAAGATGCACATCCCAAATCTAACTTTGGGGAAGCATCAAACATACCCGAATTGAGAGAAATTCCACAAAAGAACTGGCCCATAACCTTCAAAAGTATCAAGGTCATTAAAGTCAGGAAAAGACTGAGGAACTAACCCTGACACAACAACTAATTGCAACATGTGATTCAGAACTGGATCCAGAACTGGATCCTTCTGCTATAAAGGACCTCTGGCCAAAGCTGAATGGGGTCTGAGGATTAGACTGTCTAAATATCAGAGTTAATTTATTGATTTTGAGGGTTATATTGTGGTTATGAAGGAGAATGTCCTTGTTTGTAGGAAATACACATGAAAATATTTGGGGGTGATGTGCATCGTGTCAGCAACATACTCTCACATGATTCAGGGGAGAACAACTCTTTGTACTCTGCAACTTTTCGGTAAATTTAATTAAATAATTATGACAATTCAGAAGTAGCAGATGCCCTTCTTTTTCTGCTCGTTTAGAACATCTTCAGCTCTGCAAGTTAAAGAATAAAAAGACCCTTTCCAGGGAAACTGGGATGAAGTGAGAGAGTGGCACGGACATACACTACCAAATGTAAAATAGCTAGTGAGAAGCAGCCGCATAGCACAGGGAGATCAGCTCGGTGCTTTGTGTCCACCTAAAGGGGTGGGATAGGGAGGGTGGGAGGGAGATGCAAGAGGGAGGGGATATGGGGATATCTGTATATGTATAGCTGATTCACTTTGTTATGAAGCAGAAACTAACAAACCATTGTAAAGCAATTATACGCCAATAAAGATGTTAAAAAAAAAAAAAAGACCCTTTCCAGCCAGAGGATTCAATGTATTACTGTAAGTACCAGTTTAAAAATACTAAAATATCAGTACCTCCTAAGCTGTCAAGATCCTCAAGAATCCTGCCAAACCTGTGAAATAAAGAAAACTGTGATGAAATGAAAATCATAATGATCACCCTTTAAAAAGAAGAACACTATGGGGTGATAAATATCTACCAAAATTGCTTATGGTGATGGTAGCACAACTCTCTAAATATACAAAAAACCAGAGAATCACACACTTTAAATAAGTGAACAGTATGATGTGTGAATTATATCTCAAAGTTGTAATAAAGAAAAGAAATAAAATAAAAACAAACGACACAAACAGAAATAGTGCCATGTTACCTTACAGTGTTTTGAACAGTCAAATATTTCTCTCTTAATTCAGGCTGACTGCCCAAAGGTAAGAGAACTTCAATGTAACTGTCTTTCATTCTCCTAGGTGGCAGGCCTTTCTGTGACGCAGCCAAAAAACTATGAAGTAATTTTCTTTCCTCCATTGCTTTCACATGGTCTCTGAGAAGAACGGACACAAGCTTCATAAAACATAGGACAGTGCTATCCCCCAACTCCAGTGACATACAGGTCAGTCAGACACCATCAAAAGAGGAAACAGCAGGTCCGGACCTACCTCATCTCCTTTTCCTTCCCTCCCTTCCTACCTGCCACTTGGTGAAATCAAAAATTTCTGTTAAAATTTCTCAGGCTAGTAGATAAGAAAAATACACTTATAAGTGATATAGATATATCCAAATGAACTATATATTCACGCTCATCAAAAAGTGTATTCAGGGCTTCCCTGGTGGCGCAGTGGTTGAGAGTCCGCCTGCCGATGCAGGGCACACGGGTTCGTGCCCCGGTCCGGGAAGATCCCACATGCCGCGGAGCGGCGGGGCCCGTGAGCCATATGGCCGCTGAGCCTGCGCGTCCAGAGCCTGTGCTCCGCGACGGGAGAAAAATACAGAAATGGACATAATAGAGTGTAAATATATGTACGTATATATATATAACTGCGCTAAAGAACAACATAGCCACTGAACTCCATATTCCCATTTCTCACCTTGACAAGTCTCGTAACCTCTGTGCCCCAGCTCTCTCTCTCTCTGCCTTCAATTTCAGGAAAGAGAGACAGAGGAGGAAAAATGGAGTATATCCAAAAGAAGTTTGGAAGGCAGAGCAAAAGGTAAAGAGGAAGGGAACATGAAAAGGAGACAGAAAGGGAAGAAAAAGAAGAGACGATTAAGGTGGAAGAAAAGAGAGAGACAAGAGGACAGGGAACTAAAATGTTGACAATATCACTCTTTCTAAGCTTTACTTATGAAGTATTATTGCCAGAAAAGTGTAGCCTACAAAAATATAGGGAGGGAACTGACGAACAAGTTAAATGGCACCAGGTAAATCCAGAACGTGGAACATTCAACAAGACACATGGCTTGGCCTCTTTAAAGTCAAGCTCGTGGGGGAAAAAAAAAAGAGGGAGGGATAACTATTATTCTAGATTAGGGGAGACTAAAGAGTCATAACCATGAAATGCAATATGCAGTTGTTTACCGGATCTTGATTTTTTTTTAAAAAAAGCTATAAAAGATATGTGGGGAATAATTGAGGAATTCTGAATATGGGTAAATAATATGCTATTAGGGAATTACTGTCAATTTCATTATGTAAGAGAATATCTTATTTGTTGGAGATGCACGACTGCTGATTTTGTTACAAAGGAAAATATATTTATTTATTAGAGAGGTATTGGAATATAACTGGAGCTGAAGCGTCACGATACCTTTATAGTTTAGCCAGTATATGTATATTGGCAAATCTGGAAAAACGTTCATAAGTATCCAATTCAGATAGTGGGAACAAAGGTATTCATTTCTTCTACTTTTCAGAAAACTGAAATTTTTCATATAAAGAGATAAAAAGAAGTCATTAGATAATTTTTATACCAAATAGATTATTGTTATTGTGCTTTTTCTTTTTATCTCATTTTAGCCTCAAAATTCTATGCACCAAGAGGGATACTATCCTATTTTAAAGCAGGGAAATACTTAGAGAAAAGAGAAAGATTGTATGGGAGGCCTGGTTAATTGTGACCTGACAAGAAGCAGTAGTCAGGGTGCATGAAATAGAAAAACCAGGAACTTGGGTTCAAGTCCCAAACCTGGTACTCAATCACTCAATGTCTGAGTTTCAATCTCATCATGTGCAAAAAAGGAAGAGGAACATATGTCATAAGCACGTCACAAGTTTCACTGAGAATCAGTGAGGTAATACTCCTGAATGCACTTTGAAAAATGCAGAGTACGTGTAAATTACATGATTTTATGACAACAAAGCATCACCTGATGAGTATGTTGTAATTTTGATCTTCTCCCCCAAGTAAAAAAACCTCTCAACCCATTTCTGAACAAAGGGTTCCCCCCATTCCTACAGTGGGACCATCAACTGAGCCTAAACACAGGCTAGCACACCACTTAGGGATAGAAGAACGAATAAACACAGAGCACATACCTCCAGTTTGTGGATGCTCCTACTATCTCCCGCAACTTATCTCGAACTGAAACAAAAATGAAGAGGTCATTCCATGAAACAAAGAAAGTAAGAAATGGATTATGGCAACCAGCTCAAAAACTACGAAAAGCGACTCATGCACTCAAAAGCTTCAAAGATCCATGAATTTCCATTTAATGCCACAAAACAAACAGCTCAGGGAAGGGATCAGGCCTCTGCTTCCCAAAAACTTGAAACAATTATTGTCTCCTTAGTGCAGAAAAGAATATCCTTGTGTCAATCACTGGGATTTATACAAATAAGCAAAAAAGGATAACTCCAATTATTCATCTGCTGGGGCTGTATCAGTGTTGGTAGGAGTCCCTTTACGATGGAGATATTATGAACAGAATCCCTGCCTATCTTCTTATAGGCAGTGAGACTAAGACTAATATCAAAATTTGAGTCTCACTCTAATTGATTTCTCATATATGTATACTACCCTAAATGTTAGAAAAGTTGAGGCAAGAAAAATGAAGCAAGAAAGGAAAGGCAAAAAAAAGCAATTTAAGTTTAGTTAATGCCCATTGCCCAAAAGTGCAAGAATGAATTAGTGCGAAAAAAAATTTAAGCACTTATAAAAAAATTGATACTGATTACCACACACACCATGATTCACATGTATTGGTGAACATGCTATATGGATAAAGGGGAAATAAATTAGATAAGCAGTAGTAAGTCAATACTAAAAAATAAATCTATAGGATTTTAAATGTTTTGAGTTCATGTGTTTTTTTCTATCATTTTAAAATACATATTCTGGTTACAGAAAATTAACTATAGCAATCCTTGGTCCTTCAACAACTAAATATCTGATCAAAACCAAATATGGTTAGATGAACATACATCTTAATTTTCATGAAAAAGTGGTTGATTTTTCTATCAATTGTTAATTTTTCTATCAATTGTTATAGGGAATTCCCTGGTGGTCCAGTGGTTAGGACTTGGTACTTTCACTGCCAGGGCCAGGGTTCAATCCCTGGTCAAGGAGCTAAGATCCTGCAAGCCACGGCCAAAGGAAAAAAAAAAAAAACCACCCACAATTGTTATATACCATAAATTAGGTGCAAACTCTAATTACAATGAAATCATAGAGTAGTACTGAACCAAAAATATCCATTAGTAGATTAGTCTTATTTCTGATTTTTTTTCCTCCTGAGTTCCTTGAATAAAAGAATGGACAGAAAGTATCCCAAGTAGTACACAGACTACTGATGCTCAGTGACATAAAATGATTATTACTAGTTTATATTCAGTGTAAGAAGAAAGGCAGGTGTTGAGGGCCAAGAAACAAAGCAGAATTTCAAATTACATATATGCATATATATTCATTGGGATCCTTTAAACAAGTCCCAGTTTTCATTATAATGAATATTCCTACATTGACAAAGACATCCATAGTTTGCATATGGATTAGTTACTGAAATTAACTTCAATTAACAGGGTCCCTCTAACAAAACTATAGACTAGAAGCATTTAGTTGGTACAACTGAAAGGCCTGTCTCTTGCTTATGCATTAGATCTCTTTTTTCCATGCCTTCCACTTCAGTACCTACACAAAGGAAACAGAAATCATTAAACTAAAAGAGCTCAGTCCCCAAGGCTCCCAGGAACCAAAGCTCAAGTACTGTATGTGATTTCTACCCCAAGCTATCCTGGTCATTTTCTAAGTGAGAAGTTTATGAAAGATCTACCTTTAGTATGCCTCATTTGCCCTAAACTGTCTATCTACATGCTTCATAAATAAAGCAGGGTTTCCCCCCACATAGGCCTAAAAGGTAAACACCCATGCTTGCCTTCATGAATGTGGAAGACTCTCTCGGGATTCTGAGATCCTTGAGTCAGTCCTCTGCTGGGAGCAAGCAGCCCTCTGCTCAGGGTACAAAGCCTACAAAGCAAGATGAAACACGCTTCGAGAAGGTTCCATGACTTCTTCCCTGGCAACCCCAAAGACCTGTGCCTCCTCCAGAGCACTCAGCCACCCCACACCCTTAGTAAATACTGTCTTATAGGGTCTGTACGTGTTTCTCAAGTGTATGTATATTTGCATATGAGGCTACTCCGTAAATCATCTCTCCAATAAGAGTAAACATTTCTTGAGAGCAGAGACCAATTAGGTAATGATCTACAAAATAAATAAAAGATATCAACCAGGTTTAATGGGTTTATTCTTATTAGCTTCAGAAGCCCAAAATCAAGTTGGTAAACAGCTGAGTAAACTAATTATGAACATTTATTTTGTTATTGTCATACCATACTTCCTCAATAAATAAGCTAAACCCAATTATAAGTCAATCAACTTTGACAACAGAATTAACCCTTTCCAGGATTACTCAAAGAGAGTATTTATTGGACCTAGGCAGAAATTTCCTACTCCCCAATGGAATAAAGCCAAAGCTATTTACCCCAATATGCCGAAACTGTTCTCCCAAAATAAGTTGTTTAACTTGATTTTGGCTCACTATTGCTTAACTGTCGACTCCTAACCACACACTATCCTATCAGGGCTAACACACGTATAGTATCAGGGACTGACAAACTGATCTGTTGAGAGCACAGTGGAAGAAGGCAAGGCATTGAAAAGGTAGAGAACCCCAGATACTCTTACTCATTCTAGCTCAAGTGACTAGTAAATTCTTACTACCTAATGCCAGGTCCAATGATGACTAACCTATTTTTTTTTTTTTTTTTTTGCGGTACGCGGGCCTCCCACTGTTGCGGCCTCTCCCGTTGCGGAGCACAGGCTCCGGACGCGCAGGCTCAGCGGCCATGACTCACGGGCCCAGCCGCTTCGCGGCATGTGGGATCTTCCCGGACCAGGGCACGAACTCGTGTCCCCTGCATCGGCAGGCGGACTCCCAACCACTGCGCCACCAGGGAAGCCTGACTAACCTATTTTTAAAAAGCATATTTTAAGTTTTCTTTAGAGCCCAAATTTATTATAGATTTCTCTTCTGAATTACAGCATAAAGGAAGAGCCTCTGAGTAAAAATATTTGGTAAAATCTACATGTAGTTTTGATACTTGTCCTACTGGAACAAATCCTGGTCCTTTCACCAAGTCAACTACTCTAACTGCAGAGAACACAAAAATAGCAGCACAAGCTCACTGGCTAATTCAACTGCTTAGCCACTCACTCATCACACTGGCCCTGATACAATCCCTGCTGGTTCACTAAGCCTGGAATGCTTCCTAAAGCGTTTGGGGTTTTGGTTTTGTGTTTATTCTCCAATCACACAGCTAACAAGCCTCTACCTTACATAGTTGTGGTTTATTTTTTCACAATGAATTTTCAATTTATGTACTTTTATATGTGAATTAATATTTCAGTCTTCTTGCTCTTGACCTTCTAATTTGCATTTTCTCAGAACGTGAGTTAAACTTTTTTCTTTTTCACTATTTCATTTTATGTATTTTCTGTAGGTTCAAATCCCTCACTGAAGGAAACAAGAGCATGTGGTCCTTCCTTCTGCCATCTCAGAAACTATCGTTCTGCAACTGAATATATCGGGTTTTAAAAAGCACACTGGAAAAAGCTAAAATCTTCCATTGCTACTATTAACTGAAAGAGCAAAAAAAATCATGCCCTCGATACATTAATTAGCAATAACAATAGTTGCTGTAGATGATCTCAATATAAGAAATGAGATCTGACTCTGAATGGCTAAATACTGTGAATACTCATCACAAACTAACAGGAGCTGTAAAACTGATCTCACATATTTGGGTAAATACACATATATACAAGCATTTGTTTTGTTCCTTAAGAAGCAGCATTTTCTGAAAAGTGAAGAAAACCATCCCATCCTGCCTGAGTGAAAAGCAGTGTAGTATACGGAGGTTCAGAGCCTGACCATGGGGACTCCCCTGGTGGCACACTGGTTAAGAACCCGCCTGCCAATGCAGGTGACACGGGTTTGAGCCCTGGTCCGGGAAGATCCCACCGCAGAGTAGCCCCCTCTCACAGCAACTAAAGAAAGCCTGTGTGCAGCAATGAAGACCCAACGCAGCCAAAAAAAAAAATACTTAAAAAACTCTATTCCAGAAAGGCAAGCTTCTCCAAAGTCTCCCCTAAAAGTCAAAAATGACCAGAAATTTGGAAATAAGCCAGGCACTACAATGGACCATCTCTGAATGGAGACTCAAACGGAGATAGTAAAGAGGGGGCTGATGAATACAGAGAAACAGTTGGGCCAAATTATTTGGAAAACTGTGGTCCTGCAGCCCTGTTGGTTGCATACTGCCATAATAAATTTGAAAACATATCCCTGTAACACAGCAAAGGCCTAATGTGAGTGCTTTTTAAAAAATCATTGATTAGGGCTTCCCTGGTGGTACAGTGGTTGGGAATCCGCCTGCCAATGCAGGGGACACGGGTTCGAGCCCTGGTCCGGGAAGATCCCACATGCCACGGAGCAGCTAAGCCCGTGCGCCACAACTACTGAGCCTGTGCTCTAGAGCCTGCATGCCACAACTACTGAAGCCCGTGAGCCGCAACTACTGGGCCCGCGAG
>NW_020174552.1:225630-227962 GCF_003031525.2 Neophocaena asiaeorientalis asiaeorientalis
GCTCCGCAACAGGAGAAGCCACCGCAATGAGAAGCCCACGCACCGCAACGAAGAGTATCCCCTGCTCGCCGCAACTAGAGAAAACCCGCGCACAGCAACAAAGACCCAACGCAGCCAAAAATAAATAAATACATAAATTTATTAAAAATATATATATATTAAAAAAATAAAATCGTTGATTATACTAATCATATACTGGTATAATAAATTTCTATTCTCTTGTGAACATTCAGCTTATTGTAACTTTTCACTACAATTTGATATAATCCCTACTGATAATCAGATGAAACCTGTGGACCCTCGTGCCTAGTAGTTGGTGGGGGGGGAATACATTTTTATTGATACACAAAATAGTATATACTATTTCAGATGGTTCACAGACCACTCCCTTTTGACACCCCCATGGGCCCCTAGATTTAAAAAAACTAGTAGTTGGTGGGGGGGGAATACATTTTTATTGATACACAAAATAGTATATAATATTTCAGATGGTTCACAGACCACTCCCTTTTGACACCCCCATGGGCCCCTAGATTTAAAAAATTGTGATTCAGACCAACCTCCTGAAAAAACTTGAGGCCCGAAGGAATTAGATGACTTTTTCCCTGCTAGTCAACTGGCACACTGGATAGAGCCCGGCTCTTCTAATCCCTCCCCACCTCATACACACCATACATGTAAGGAAACTGCTCTTCTCACAATCTCAGGCTACTTCCCTTTATGTATGCAACACTGAGGTGGAGGGAGCAGGGGAATGGTTCAATCACTGCTTAACACCTCAGTACCTCAGGGTTAATGGCTTATTCCCTGCGAAGCCCTCAGGAGTTTTACCTACAGCAAATCCCTAGGCCTTTAGAAGAAACTGTCAAGAGGCCTCTACAGTCAGGCCCTAGGACTCCATGATTCAACCTTTCCAATAAAAGGAGACCAAGGAGCCCAACCTCTCCATGGCTAGCCAAGGGAGTCACAAAAGTCGCATGAAGGTGTGAACGTAAGTGTCTTAGCTGTTCTGGGTTCCAAGCTTAGGGTGGGTGTCCGGGAAGAGTTTTCAGTACAAAAACAGGCAATGCCACTCATATGCCCTCCACTCTGGGGAAATGCCTCAATTTAGAGACTAAACAAATTCAGATGGCTCTTTTGTGAGCTGGGGGAAAAAAGAAGTACAAAGATTGCCCACCAGTCAAATAACCTAATCATGTCAGACAGTCTGTATTCATTTACGTACTCTTTCTCTCTCTAGACACTAATGGAGTACCTGCTTAAGGTTCAACAGGACTCAAAGGAAACGAGCCACAGGTTTATAAGGAGTTCAGGGCAAAGACAGAGGACTTCCAAACTGGGGGGGAGGAGAGACCAAGGAAGGTTTCCTGGGAGAAGACACATGAACCAAACCCTGGAGCTTGTAAGAAGGCCTGTCACATCATGTCCAATGCAAGCTAAAGCCAACTGTGGCTCTTCTTGTAATGACCTTCAACCCATCTTCAAACGGTACAACAAATAAGAGAATGAGAGAGACAGAGACACAGAGAACCTTTTTCAAATGAGAGCAAGGTCCACAGGGACAGTGAGAGAGATCCAGGGCCCCCAAGAGAACTGCTGGGGATCACTGTCACTCGGAACCACTGTGGGCCACACCAGGGGGGCTGGCATACCTATAGTGGGATGAATTCAGAAGCTGCAACAGGGGTGAGCCCCCTGGGACCCAACCAGGCAGAAAGAACTTGGAACAGCCGGAGTGCTCCGGTGAAGGGGGTTGGGGGAGAGCCAGACATGCCCTGGAGTCTAAAGCCCTACACCTTAACTGGACAAGCTGGGATGATGACTTACGCAAAAAGGCATCCTCCTTGTCAAAGGGGCCCAATCAAAGCCACTCCCCCACCTAGCCTTACCGGCCTTGCTGCTCAGTAAAAGTAAAGTGCAATCAGCACCTGGGGCCCTGGTCACACAGTCCTGAGGTCCTGAAAGCCCAAAAGATGCCCTGCAATCTCTACCCACATTACAACACACTTAAGTCGAGTCCAAGTCAGTCAAGCACTCAACCTTTAAAACGCTCTGCAAAGGAGGGCAGAGGGCCGGAAACGCAACGTGCAGCCCTAAGTACTAGCTTTCTGACAAGGGGCTAACTCCAAACCACCCCCCTGATGAGCAAAGAGATAGGAATTTCAGGGAACGCCCAACTTCCTCCCTTAAAGTGCCTCTTCGCTTTTAACATCAAACTCCGGGCCGGAACACGCGAAGGTGGGGGGTGGGGGGCGCTGGGCCCCACCCTAGGCCGGCAGGGTCGCGGTAGGCGACCGCCCTTCCCCACCCGGCCCTATTTTCTGCCCAAAAG
>NW_020174552.1:227997-246082 GCF_003031525.2 Neophocaena asiaeorientalis asiaeorientalis
AAGTTGAGGCAATGGAAGGCGGGAGATGGAGAGCGTTCGCGGGCGCCTGACCGGACCCGGCTCTCCAGGATCACACCCTTGCAGCGCGGCCGCGGGCGGGGGCGGGGCCTCGTTGCCCGGGGGCGGGGCCACGCTGCGCTTGAAGGCCCACTCTTTGGCGAGAAGCTGGAGTTAGTCTCTCTCCTCCATTGTTGATTAAGTGCATCAGGAGGCACCGCTGGGGTGTGCCTAGAGGCTAGGTGCAGCCACGTTCTTGGAGCTTCGTTATCCCGCTTCGCTGAAGGCTGCGCGACCTTCATCCCCAAACCCCGGCTCCCGGTTGACCTTTAGCTGCACGTTGGAATCTTCTGGGCAGCTTTCCAAAATACCGATGCCTGGGCCTCACCCTATGGAGATTCTGAATTAGGGGTGCAGCCTGGTCTTCAGGATGTCTAAAGGCGCCCCAGATGATGCTAACGTAAGCAAAGGTTGAAAACCTTTACTCGAAGGGGAAAAAAATTGTTCCTCTCCTAATCTCGGTCTGCCCCCTAGTGTTTGACAGTTGGAGATCTTGGCCCGCCCAGAGAGATTCAAGGCCAAAAAGTTAAGATGATTTTTACCCTAGGATCTGATTCTCCATTTCATTCAACGAATTCTTATTCAGCTGTTTGCAGTGCGCAAGACGCTGTAGATTCTGGAGATGCAACAAAACAGACAAAACTCCCTGCCCTTAGGGGGCTTACCTTATAGGGAAGGAAAACAAGTCAGCAAGCAAGTTGGCAAATTATATCGTTTCAAACGTGATAAAGTGGTCTAAGGAGGAAATAAAATAAGGTAATGAGGGGGGACCTTTCCAGAATACATGCCCGTCTTGCTTTGTCCTTGAAGATGGTAATTTCCTAAAAGGCAGGGTTGATACCGTATGTTTTTTGATACTCCATGCTTACTAAAAGTTTGTCAATTTTAATTAAGCTGGCTTTTTTAAAAAATCACTTTATGAATTACAAATGGAGCACGGTCTTTGGCTTCCTCTTTCCTCACCACCTAACTTTCCCTGCTTTTATCAGTCCCACATCCAGAAGACTGTCCTTTTGGCCTGCAGAGATCTCGCCTTCAATTCATGTTGTCCATACCTTATGATTGACGGTTTTGTTTTGTTTTGTGGCGGCTATACGGAAACTGAGCAGTACCCCACAGGGCCTTCCCAGGTACAGATTCCCCCTTCCCCCACCATATCTCCTGCCTCTCGTTTATAGAAAAGCTTTAGCCTCCTAGGCCTTCCCCAAGTTCTATGAAGCAAATTTACTCAGAGAAGTGAGGAGATACAGAAACAAAGGGAAAACAGTCAAGCAAGACAAAATAATAATAATTTAGCCATAAAGCAAAGTCAAGGACCTTTAGCTCCTCCTCAAGAGCTATAGACAATATCCTGAGCCACGTCCTTGATTTGTTTGGCAGACACTGAAACTCACACCAGGTGGAAGAAGTTTACTGCATGCTGCCCATAAGCACGTAGACCCCAGACCAGCTGGAACCAGAAGGTTGATGACTTTTAACTCCCAAAATACCACCCTGTTACCTCACCGCCAACCAATCAGAAGAATATCCACAAGATGATCAGGCCCCCTACAATCCTCACCTATAATATGGCCTTTAAAAGCCCTTCCCTGAAAGCCATCAGGGAGTTCGGGCCTTTTGAGCACGAGCTGCCCTATCTCGTTGCTTGACCCCACTTTGGGCGCCTTGCAATAAACACTATACTTTCCTTCACCACAACCCGGTGTCAGTAGATTGGCTTTACCATGAGTCAGGTGAGCAGACCCAGGTTTGGTTTGGTAATAATACTTCCTTATACTCTACCACACCTAACACAGTGCAATAAATATTTTATCAAATTACACTTTTTGGTTGGTTTTTACTCGAACTTTCGGTTGAGGCAATAGTAGGTTCAGGGAAAAAAATTAAGTTCAAGAGAATTTTTTAGGTTACATAGCTGGTGTAATGATACGTAGGGGTAGCTTGTAATTTTGTGCAATCAAGTCACCTTCCAGCCAGACACATTCTCATCAGTATAATCAGGGTATAAACAGTGTCAATGTTGGCTGGAACAGCTAGAACCAGGGACTCAATGCCATGAAGATGCCTCTTCTCCATCATTTATCTTTGCTATACTTTGCATACTGGCTTCATTCTTTTTTTTCTGAATAATGGCTTCCTCCACATGGCCAAAGCATCTCCTGAACTTCACATTTTACAATCGCAGACACATCCACGTGCTTGGAGACTGACCCAGAAATCTGTATCCCAAATACAAAAAGTCCTGAAAAGAGATTCATTGGCCCAGGTGGGATCAGGTACACACCCCTGGACAGGTCAACTGTGGCAGCAGGGCAAGGTGATGTGATTGGCCCATTTGACTTACCAGGAACCTCCTTACCCAGGCCCATGGACAGGTCACCATCTACTAGTATGGCTATTTCCATAAGTAGCCTCTCAGAGGGGAATATGCAGCACTCCTTAGAAAAGGAGTACAGAGCAACCAACCCCACAGATGTCCCACTGCAGATGTTATTTATTTATTTTATATTTTCTTTTTGGCTGTGTTGGGTCTTCGTTGCTGCGCGCCGGATTTCTCTAGTTGCGGCGAGCAGGGGCTACTCTTCGTCATTGTGGTGCGCGGACTTCTCATTGCGGTGGCTTCTCTTGTTGCGGAGCACGGGCTCTAGGTGCATGGGCTTCAGTAGTTGTGGCTCGCGGGCTGTAGAGCGCAGGTTCAGTAGTTGTGACGCATGGGCTTAGTTGCTCTGCAGCACGTGGGATCTTCCCAGACCAGGGCTTGAACCCGTGTCCCCTGCGTTGGCAGGCTATTCTTAACCACTGCACCACCAGGGAAGTCCCAGATGTTATTTAAAGAGAAAAAAAATGATCTCATCACTTAGCCCACTTACCTTAGTTCTAACCTCAGGGAACCCCTGCTAAAACCCAGCCAGCCCAGCATTCAATCACATGTCTACAATTATCTCAGTTGGCAGCATGAGTAAAATTCTTAAAACAGCTTAGCAACCCTGATTTCTATGTGTGTGGTGGTAGTGGGGTTGTAAGTGTGGTATATGCTACACCAAATTTTGGACAGCAGGGATAGAAAGGAAAGTGGTCACAAAATCAGGCCAGGAAACATGCAACAGTTGTATGGTGGTGAGAATCACTGTCCTGAATAATAGATTGTCCACCCCACCTGTTTGTTGTTATTCTCCGTTAGTTCTATTCTGAAATGGTCTCAGGGTAACAGAAATGGTATCAAATGTATCATTAAAATCAAAGACACCTCATCATACACTGACAGATACATAAGACATTATGAATGTCATTATTATTACAAGTAGAAGAATCATAACAAATAACAAAACCTAACAATACGTTATCAGTTCAACCTAGCATTAAGAGTGAAAAGTATCTAGTAAGCATCCTCGGGCTGCTAAACCATACATACTTTTGGATATCTAATTCAGGTAGAAAATGTTGTTGGAAAACTGTCATCAACTTTCAAACAAATTGATTCATGCTATTATTTCATTAGGATAGAGAAACCACTTTTTAAAAAATAGCTTATTTCCCAGACTAGAGATTATACAAAATAAAGTTGTGAGGGGGAGGAGGAAACAATGGAAAGGTGATTTTCTCCCTAAACCTGAAAGACTAGTGAGCTGTTACATGAAAATGCTTAGTATTATATCCACTTGTTCCAACAGAAGTAAAACCCAGGCTAGGAAATTTCAAAACAGTGGTGATTTTTTATCACTTTCCTTACCTTTCCTCAGCTCCACCTTTATGACTGCTCATCAAATCCAAGTGTTGAAAGGTTTTATATCTTTAGCAGTGCTCTTTTTCCTCTAACAATTTCCTCTTGCTTAAAAATGACAAACATGTAAAACATGTCATACTGTTAGTGACATGGGATCAGAGGGTTTCTTTAGGATAGGACATCTTCATCTCAGGGTGTCCTCTTCAATAAAGATGTCTCTTTCAATAAAATAGGACTTAAAAGGTAAAATTTCAGTGGGCAACTCTCCTACCCACGCCTAATCTTCTGATCATTCTTCACCTTGTCATGGCCACCCTCCTTCCCACTTCATCCACTTTCTCCAACAAATTCAGTTCTCTTCCATTCGTTCCTCCCTCTGCATCCTATTTCTCTCCATTCTCTTGCCCACCCACTTTCCATCATTTTTTTCACACCACCCCAACTGCTACCATCCTAGCTGGGAAATAGAGCCTCCCTTCAGACCCCAAGGCAGCCCATTCAGCTGGGCCAGCGTAGGAGCCAACCCTGCCATTCCTCAGCCCAAGGAAAATCAACAAGAACCTCTGATACAATTACAGCTGCACCAGGATGCATAGCCATTGAGGGAACAAAGCTATAAACATACTTCACTATCTCTGCAGAAGCACATGCTTCAGAGTGCCCGCAAGCTTTCGAAACTGACTTTACGATGAGGATTTGTATATTTTATAGACATTAAAATCATGCTGGTTGTTTGAATTTACATAACACGTTTTCGGGTATAAATTTGTATCTTGTGCTATTTGGAGATGGGGCCACACAAAGACAGGATGGTGCCATTAGTATTAGTTGACTTCATCTTCAGAAACAGTGGCGTTACTCTAGCTGGTTTATCGGTATATGTGATCTTTATGGGATTGCTAGACTGCTTTGTTCTGTTTTATAAGTAACTCATTAGCACACTGCATAGGACACCACATATGGCTTCTGTCTGGCCTCGTCTGTGGAGATGAAAAAACCAAGCCTGGAGAGAAGAAAGATCCTTGTTTTACTCCGAAAAAGGCTCTTCAAAGTGGCCATTTTTTCCTTGACTCCAGTTCCTATTATAACCCACAGTTATTCCCCATGTATTGCTCAGGCTCTTGCATCTCCCTCACCCTGGCCCTAGCAGTTACTGTAAAAATTCCCTGAGGAGATATATATATCTCCCTGAGGAGGTATAGGTATAGATAAAGACATAGATATAGATATATAGATACCGTAAAAAATGGCACAACTAAAACCACCAAATCAATAAATAGTATTTAGCTCTCAAACTGGGAGCTTCCAAATTCAAAGATTGATATGAAGCTCATAGGCATGAAATTAAAGGATAGTTTATAAAGTGAAAATGAGAAAGTTATTAACGTTTACAATGACTCGTTATTACAATGGGGGTTCCAGATGGCAGGAGATTGGTTAAAAGTGATTCTCTTATACCATTTTTAGGAAGATGACTTAAGTTTTATTATGACTGTCAGAGGCATTTATAAGAAATAACCTAAGGGGGCTTCCCTGGTGGCGCAGTGGTTGAGAGTCCACCTGCCGATGCAGGGGACACGGGTTCGTGCCCTGGTCCGGGAAGATCCCACATGCTGCGGAGCGGCTGGGCCCGTGAGCCATGGCCGCTGGGCCTGCGCATCCGGAGCCTGTGCTCCGCAGCAGGAGAAGCCACAACAGTGAGAGGCCCGCGTACCGCAAAAGAAAAAAAGAAATAACCTAAGTTTTGCTTATGTTCATGAAATAATCTAAACTTAGTTTTGCTTCCGTGGCTTGCATGGTTTTGTCTGCCCAGGGAAGCCTCAGGTTTGGTCTCCCTTTTGTTATGTTTAGCAATTCCCCCCTTTCTGGTCATTATCTCAGCAAGCTAAGGGTGTGGCCGACTAGTTTAGCATTACTCTTGGTAACCACTGTTGATACAGCCAGGCTAAAGAATCACACGTTCATTGTTTCCAATAGTTGAGTCAACAGGATGGAGGGTCATGTAGTTGCTGTTACCAACAGCTGCATCATCACAGACATGGGAAGTTAGATCACTGAGTTCTTCAGGTTGTCTAATCCTGATGGATATCATTTGGTGTATGAGAGGCCAGCAAAAGGCATTTAAAACCCTTGGGAGGATACAATGCACTAGAAAGGTTAACACGATGACTATAATCAGAATAGTAGCCAAGAATTTTAAAAATTCTCAAGGGCAGAGAATCCCAGAAGCTAAGATCTAACCAACTAGATAACTCGAATGGGCTGTAATCAAATTCAGGCTTTACCTATATATACACATATTTTATATATATATATATATATATATATATATATGTATAAAATATATTTTTTTAACATACGCACAACGTGATGTATTAGCAATCATATATCCTCATGATTACCTAGGACAGGATGAACATGAGGATATTTTAGTTCAGGAGGTGGTACTGCAGGTGTGCCTCCACCTAAGTTAGGCCTCTATACGATGTGAGCAATAAGGTAATTTAATAAGACGCATTTCTATGGAAATAAAAGAAAAACAAGGGTTAACAGTTCGAGCAAATTATAAATTCAGTTTCTGAGTTTGGAGAGCAGCCAATTGAGAACATTTCTAGATTTGAATTCGAAGCATCTTTAGGGAGTGGAATAAGGATGGCAGTTTCAATCTGTGGATTTTCCTGGTTTGCAGCTTAACTGTCTTTGATGTCATCAAGTATTCTACTGAACTTTCTTGAGCAGCCTTTACAGCAACAAGCATGAAGGTTGTCCGTACATGATCTATTGTGGTGATTTCTCTGAAGTTTACAAGTAGATAACGAAACCTCAAAGACAATTAACAGGACTAGAATTTGATAATGAATACACCATACTTTTCTATACTTACCTGGTAGGAGAGATACCATGATAACCATAGTTTTCTAGTGAAACAATTTTTTCCATAGTCATCCCACTTTTGTCAAAATACTTATAGTGAAACTAATTTGTTTATAAGTCATCTTATTAAACTTGGATAGATTATTTACATAAATGTAGTAAGAATAGTAATTCTATGCAGATTCTCAAATATGAGATTTTGGTCAAAGCCTTGGTAATATCCAAGGGGCTTTACTGGCTCCATAAAGTCAACTTTAGTTCTTTAAAATTGCCTGGTAATAAAGAATTTCAGATTAGACCTTTAAAGTCTCTTTAGGCTAAGAAGCCAAGCTAAGGACTTGTTTACTTGTGTCCTGCTACAAGAAGAACAAATTCTTATTGAGTTTATATAAATACATATATTGTCATGAAAAGAAGAGTATTTAATAAGAGTTTCTGAATTCTGGAGGGATTAGGTAGGGAGAAAAAGATAAATGTTTCAAATTTTGTTTACAAAAGTATACTTTCTCAAATTGCTGTCAAGTTATAAATATTAATAGCTTAAAAGAGAGGAGCAAAAGGAGTCCTTTAAATCTGGAAAACAAAACATTAAACAACCAGCAATATTTAAAATGAAGTCATAAAAGTTATAATCATCTTCATCAGTTCATTCAGTCTCCTGTAATTAATTTTTGTTTTGCTTCATCTTGGGTTAGTAGCTTTATGAATCAATCACTTTTCCAGTAGAGTCTTAGAAATTCTTACCCAGTTCAGTGTCATGATCTTAAAGTTATCAGAAACTTGTATTCTAGAGTACTTGTTAATATCTTTTCCATAAATCTCTTTGAAGATGAAGCATTTTGCCTGTAGATGATTACAAGTGCTTTCAGAGAGGAATCAAGAGTAAAACAATAACTGTGACAAAAGACTTAAAAACATCCATGGTTAAAGATCTAGTGAGAATTCACCAAAAAATGATGCCCAAATTATTATTTTGTGACATACAATATTATAAAATAATCACTGGAATTTTGACTGATAACATTATACAAGGACATATCAGGTTTTTAGGAATTTCATATAATTTCTAGAACACATATTAATAATATATACTATGTAAATATAATCTAAGAAGGTCAAACATTACTTTTTATTTGACAATGTTTGCCATGCAATTTAATATCAAATAAGCCTCAATAAACTGAGATTTCTCTTTTATAAGGAGAAAGAGTAAATTTTTTCAGAACTTCCAGGGGCCCTCTGGAAAATTCCAAAGTTAGTTTGAGGTCAAAAAGACTTCATTCAGAATTTGATTTGGGGAAGTTTGTTAAAAATGTCAAAAGATTTGAAACCCTTGATCAATTAGGAGTGTAAGTTATCTGTTCACCAAAGTGATAACTGAAAGATTTCAAAGGCAAATATAGGAAGTTATATAGTTGTAAAAAACCTTAGCTCTTAAAATTGAAAAAACTCAGTTTTCCTAATTAAAGATCTGATAAAGACAATGTGGAACACAGGAAATATTTCCCATGACACGGAATCCTTGTTTCCTAGGCAGATTACATTAAAGGTAAAGAAAAACCTTTTATAATATTTTATTAAGAACAGACCAATAATCTAAGAAATTTTGTGATTTTAACAGAGAGAAAATTAAACTCTAGTTTTGTATCAGTACATTACTGGGCTCATTTTAAAAATCCTTGTAAATAAATCTATTCAATTTTAGCCAGCTGTGACCTCACAACATAAAATTTCTCTTCCACAAACCTTTTGCATCTTTCTATATTCATTAAGGTTTTGCCTTCTTCTTTTTCCTTTCATCTTCTGAAAAAAAAAACAGTCATTTTATTTTACACATTACTCTCTTTCTCCTTAACAAAAACACATCCTATATTCCTTGCATACTCCTCATATGAAAATACATTTTATTGTAAATCAACTACAATTTTTTAAAATTACAAGTTCAAACCTCATAATAAGGATCACTTTGATGTTCCATATCCCTAGAATCAGCAATATTTCACTATTATATTGATTTCTTCCAATCAATGTGAGGGAGAGCAATGTCAGTTTTCATTTCTTTGAATCAAAGTACAAAACTGCAGGGCAGAATAGTCTAACAAATAATGTTCATGTGCTGTTGGTTGTCAAAGAGAAGAGTTAGAGGGAAAGAGAAAACCAGACATCAGCTCCTCTCCCTAAAATACACTAAACAACCAGCTCAGGTGGTTTTGTGTCCTATTCACTTGTGCAGTAACTATTGCTCGTATCCATGCCATGTAAACTCAGTCTATTATTTTCAGGATGTAGAACATACCTCTACATCCTTAGCAAGGAAACGGAAGAGCCAGTCTCATAATGAATGAGTGCTTTGGCACTTGTTAGGGGTTTGTATCCTCGGGTTTAGACCAATGAGTTTATTAATTTCCTAATGCTAGATATTCAGGGGCTTTATGGAGAATGAATAGAAGTTCTGTTGACAGAATTAAAGGCTATGTAGCTGTGACAACATTAAGAATGTCTCAGTTCTACTCTGTTTTTGGAATCTGAAGGGAGAAGGAAGTATGTAGAAAAAATATGCAAACACTTACTGAAAACTGTTCGTTCCTTTTTTATTCAAATATTTTATGGAGTTGTTTTTTATGAAGAAATGAAATAAATCTCTACTGATATTTTTTTAAATCCAATTTTCTTCCCTTTCTTTGTATACAAAGTTGTTTTCCTTCACTGTTTATTGTTTCTAGTAGCTCTATTTTTACATATGAAAATTACAAAGCAGGCAGCAGTGAACTATCTATCATATATTAGCACCCTATAGTAAATTAGCAAATTTATAAATACATAATTGTAAAAACTTATATTTTTCAGAAACACGTTTTTCATAGTACAATATTTAATGTGGTTTTAATGTGGCAAAAGACATATTTATTAATAGACCCAAATATCTTTGTCTCTGTAAAAATTAAGAAAAATAAATAAATTTAAATTTATGTTTAGTGATCAATGTCTCAGTAAATTATCTTATTTGGAAATGATCTAGAGAATAAATGTTCATTATTTAGTTTAGCTTAGTATAAACTTTTATTTTATTTACATTTATTTAAATTACTTGTTTTTAACAATTATGCTTAGATTAGCCATCAAACAGCTAGCCATCATCTTAAGTTATTGTTTTTTGTTTGTTTGTTTGTTTTTGTTTTGCGGTATGCGGGTCTCTCACTGTTGTGGCCTCTCCCGTTGCAGAGCACAGGCTCCGTATGTGCAGGCTCAGCGGCCATGGCTCACGGGCCCAGCCGCTCTGGCATGTGGGATCTTCCCCGACCAGGGCACGAACCCGTGTCCCCTGCATCGGCCGGCGGACTCTCAACCACTGTGCCACCAGGGAAGCCCTTAAGTTATTTTGTAACATAGAGATAGCATGAGCCTATTTGACAAATAAACCAAGGTAGAAAAAGTTATATGTTTGCATTACATTTAGTATTGACAATTCCAAAGACAAGGCTGTTTTTATTAAACCAACAAACTTAAACTGACTTTTATTTAACAAAGATTATCCTGATCATGTGAACTTGAAAACAGTTGGATTAGAGTTTCCATTTCTGAGAGTTTTAGGAATATTTAATTTATACAGGCACTTATTTCTCTTTAAGCTAACTAAGTAGAATTCTTTTTAAAATATCAGGGGCAGAGTCAAGATGGCAGTGTGGGAAGATGTAGAGTTAGCGTCTCCCCACAACTAGGGCGCCTGCTGGCCGCTGGTGGGGAGTCCCGCAAGGAGACAGGAGGAACCCCAAAGTGAACCAGTAGGACGTAGGGGTACTGAGCAGGGAGGAGAAGTGGAAGCCCGACAGAATCAGTGCCCCTGAGGCCAGGGAGATCAGGAGAAGCAGGCGGTAGGGGCCCTCCCAGACCGGAGAAGCAGGACAGGAGGGCGTTTACACCACCCACTCGAGCCCAGGAAGCCTGCTGGGCTCCTAGGTGAGGTCCCCTGCCCTCTGAGACCAGGGGTTGGTGGGACACACCTGGGCCCCTTCTGTTCCTTGATCCTAAGCCCCAATCTCCACAGCCCCCAAGGCCTTTTCCAGCCCTGTGGGTCCTGAGCATTGGCCCTGCCCACCACCCAAACCTCACCCTTGCTTAGGCCCTGCCCTCCACAGCCAAGGCCTTCCCCCACCTTTTTTTCCCCCTCCTCCTCTTTTTTACTATTGTGGTACTGTAGTTCTTTCCGGTTGTTGATTCATCTATATTTTTATTTTTATATTCTTCATAACATATCTGTTAGTTTCCTAGTCTAATTTTATATTTCACTTTGTTATTGGGGTTTTTTTTGTTTTTTGCTTTTTCTGCCGCTCCAGGTGGCTTGCGGGATCTTGGTTCATGAGCCCAGAATTGGGCCTAAGCTCCTGCGGTGGGAGCTCCGAGTCCAAACCACTGGACTAACAGAGAACCTCAGACCCCAGGGAATATTCTTTGGAGTGAGGTCTCACAGAGTTCCTCATCTCAGCACCAAGACCCATCTCTACCCAAGAGCCTACAAACCCCAGACTTGGAAACCTCAGGCCAAACAACCCGTAAGACAGGAACACAATCCCACTCAAAAAAAAAAAAAAAAAAAAAGAGACACGGCAGAAAAAAATATCACAGATGAAGGAGCAAGGTAAAACCTACAAGACCAAATAAATGAAGAGGAAATAGGCAATCTACCTGAAAAAGAATTCAGAGTAATGATAGTAAAGATAATCCAGAATCTCAGAAATAGAATGGAGGCACGGATTGAGAAAATACAAGAAATGTTTAACACAGATCTAGAAGAACTAAAGAACAAACAAACAGAGATGAACAACATAATGACTGAAATGAAAAATACACTAGAAGGAATCAATAACAGAAAAACTGAGGCAGAAGAACAAATAAGTGAGCTGGAAGACAAAATGGTGGAAATAACTGCCAAGGAGCAAACTAAAGAAAAAAGAATGAAAAGAATTGAAGACAATTTCAGAGACCTCTGGGACAACAATAAATGTGCCAACATTCGAATTATAGGGGTCCCAAAAGAAGAGGAGAAAAAGAAAGGGCCTGAGAAAATATTTGAAGAGATTATAGCTGAAAACTTCCTTAACATGGGAGAGAAAATAGTCATTCAGGTCCAGGAAGCACAGAGAGTGCCATATAGGATAAACCCTAGGAAAAACACACCAAGACACATATTAATCAAACTAATAAAAATTAAACTCAAAGAAAAAATATTAAAAGCAGCAAGGGAAAAACAAAACATAATATACAAAGGAATCCCTATAAGTTATCAGTGGGCTTTTCAGTGGAAACTCTATAGGCCAGAAGGGAGTGGCAGGATATACTTAAAGTGATGAAAGAGAAAAAGCTACAACCAAGATTACTCTAGCCAGCAAGGATCTCATTCAGATTTGACGGAGAAGTCAAAAGCATTTCAGACAAGCAAAAGCTAAGAGAATTCAGCACCACCAAACCGGCTTTACTGCAAATGCTAAAGAAACTTCTCAAAGGGGGAAACACAAGAGAAGAGAAAGACCCACAAAAACCAACCCAAAACAACTAAGAAAACGGTAATAGGAACATACGTATCGATAATAACCTTGAATGTAAATGGATTAAATGCCCCAATCAAAAGACACAGACTGGCTGAATGGATACAAAAACAAGACCCATATATATGCTGTCTTCAAGAGACCCACTTCAGACCTAGGGACACATACAAACTGAACATGAAGGGATGGAAAAAGATATTCCATGCAAATGGAAATCAAAAGAAACCTGGAGTAGCAATACTCATATCAGATAAAATAGACTTTAAAATAAAGTCTGCTACAAGAGACAAGGAGGGACACTACATAATGATCAAAGGATCAATCCAAGAAGAAGATATAACAATTATAAATGTTTATGCACCCAACATAGGAGCACCTCAATACATAAGGCAAATGCTAACAACCAGGAAAGGAGAAATCAACAGTAACACAGTAATAGTAGGGTACCTTAACACCCCACTTACACCAATGGACAGATCATCCAAACGGAAAATAAATAAGGAAGCACAAGCTTTAAATGATACAATAGACCAGATAGATCTAATTGATATTTATAGAACATTCCACCCAAAAGTGGCAGAATACACTTTCTTCTCAAGCGCACATGGAACATTCTTCAGGATAGATCACATTTTGGGTCACAAATCAAATCTTGGAAAATTTAAGAATATTGAAATCATATCAAGCATCTTTTCTGACCACAACGCTATTAGATTGGAAATCAATTACATGAAAAAAACTGTAAAAAAACACAAATACACAGAGGCTAAACAGTACACTACTAAATAACCAAGAGATCACTGAAGAAATCAAAGAAGAAATTAAAAAATACATAGAAACAAATGACAACGAAAACACAACGACCCAAAACCTATGTGACGCAGCAAAAGCAGTCCTAAGAGGGAAGTTTATAGCAATACAATCTCATCTCAAGAAACAAGAAAAATCTCAAATAAACAATCTAACCCTACACTTAAAACAACTAGAGAAAGAGGAACAAAGAAAACCCAAAGTCAGTAGAAGGAAAGAAATCATAAAGATCAGAGCAGAAATAAATGAAATAGAAACAAATAAAACAATAGCAAAGATCAATAAAACTAAAAGCTGGTTCTTTGATCAGATAAACAAAATTGATAAACCCTTAGCCAGACTCATCAAGAAAAAAAGGGAGAGGATGCAAATCAATAAAATTAGAAATGAAAAGGGAGAAATCACAACTGACACTGCAGAAATACAAAGGATTATAAGATACTACTACAAGCAACTATATGCCAATAAAGTGGACAACCACGAAGAAATGGACAAATTCTTGGAAAGGTACAATTTTCCAAGACTGAACCAGGAAGAATTAGAAAATATAAACAGGCCTATCACAAGTAATGAAATTGAAACCGTAATTAAAAATCTTCCAACAAACAAAAGTCTAGGACGAGATGGCTTCACAGGCAAATTCTATCAAACATTTAGAGAAGAGCTAACACCAATCATTCTCAAAATCTTCCAAAAAATTGCAGAGGGAGCAATTCATTCCATGAAGCCACCATCACCCTGATACCAAAACCAGTAAATGATATCGCAAAACAAGAAAATTATAGACCAATATCACTGATGAACATAGATGCAAAAATCCTCAACAAAATACTAGCAAACAGAATCCAACAGAACATTAAAAGGATCACACACCATGATCAAGTGGGATTTATCCCAGGGATGCAAGGATTCTTCAATATACGCAAATCAATCAATGTGATACACCACATTAACAAATTAAGGAATAAAAACCATATGATCAAAAAAAAAAAAACCATATGATCATCTCAATAGATGCAGAAAAGGCTTTTGACAAAATTCAACACCCATTTATGAAAAAAACCCTCCAGAAAATGGGTAGAGGGAACCTACCTCAACATAATAAAGGAAATATATGACAAACCCACAGCAAACGTCATTCTCAATGGTGAAAAACTGAAAGCATTTCCACTAAGATCAGGAACAAGACAAGGATGTCCACACTCACCACTCTTATTCAACATAGTTTTGGAAGTCCTAGCCACAGCAATCAGAGAAGAAAAAGAAATAAAAGGAATGCAAATTGGAAAAGAAGAAGTAAAACTGTCACTGTTTGCCAATGACATGATATTATACATAGAAAATCCTAACGATGCCACCAGAAAACTACTAGAACTAATCAGTGAATTTGGTAAGGTTGCAGGATACAAAATTATTGCACAGAAATCTCGGGCACTCCTATACACCAACAACGAAAAATCAGAAAGAGAAATTAAGGAAACACTCCCATTAACCATTACAACAAAAAGAATAAAATACCTAGGAATAAACCTGCTTAAGGAGGCAAAAGACTTGTACTAAGAAAACTATAAAACACTGATAAAAGAAGTCAAAGATGACATAAACAGATGGAGAAATATACCATGTTCTTGGATTGGAAGAATCAATATTGTGAAAATGACTATACTACCCAAAGAAATCTACAGATTCAACACAATCCATACCAAACTACCAATGGCATTCTTCACAGAACTAGAATTAAAAAGTTTACAATTTGTATGAAAACACAGAAGACCCTGAATAGCCAAAGCAATCTTGAGAAAGAAAAACGGAGTTGGAGGAATCAGGCTCCCTGACTTCAAACTATACCACAAAGCTACAGTAATCAAGACAGTATGGTGGTACTGGCACAAAAACAGAAATATAGATCAATGGTACAAATAGAATGCCCAGAGATAAACCCACGCACCTATGGTCACCTAATTTATGACAAAGGAGGCAAGAACATACAATGGAGGAAAGACAGCCTCTTCAATAAGTGGTGCTGGGAAAACTGGACAGCTACATGTAAAAGAATGAAATTAGAACACTACCTAACATCATATACAAAAATAAGCTCCAAATGGATTAAAGACTTAAATGTAAGACCAGACACTATAAAACTCTTAGAGGAAAACATAGGAAAAACACTCTTTGACATAAACCACAGCAAGATCTTTTTTGACCCACCTCCTAAAGTAATGGAAATAAAAACAAAAATAAACAAATGGGACTTAATTAACCTTAAAAACTTTTGCATAGCAAAGGAAACCATAGACAAGACAAAAACACAACCCTCACAATGGGAGAAAATATTTGCAAATGAAACAACAGACAAAGGATTAATCTCCAAAATATACAAAGAGCTCATGGAGCTAGCTCAATATCAAAAAAACAAACAATTCAGTTAAAAAATGGGCAGAAGACCTAAACAGACATCTCACCAAGGATGACATACAGACGGCCAAGAGGCACATGAAAAGATGCTCCACATCACTAATTACTAGAGATATGCAAATCAAAACTACAATGAGGCATCAACTCATGCCAGTCAGAATGGCCATTATCAAAATATCTAGAAACAATAAATGCTGGAAAGGGTGTGGTGTAAAGGGAATCCTCCTGCACTGCTGGTAGGATACAACCACTATGGAGAACAGTATGGAGGTTCCTTAAAAAACTAAAAATAGAACTACCATATGACCCAGCAATCCCACTACTGGGCACATACCCTGAGAAAACCATAATTCAAAAAGAGTCATGTACCACAATGTTCATTGTAGCACTATTTACAATAGCCAGGACATGGAGCCAACCTAAATGTCCATCAACAGATGAATGGATAAAGAAGATATGGCACATATATACAATGGAATATTACTCAGCCATAAAAAGAAACGAAATTGAGTTATTTGTAGTGAGGGGATGGACCTGGAGTCTGTCACACAGAGTGAAGTAAGTCAGAAAGAGAAAAACAAATACCATATGCTAACACATATATATGGAATCTAAAAACAAAAATGGTACTGATGAACCTAGTTGCAGGGCAGGAATAAAGTGACAGACATAGAAAATGGACTTGACGACATGGGGTGGGAGGGCGAAGCTGGGGCGAAGTGAGAGTAGCATCGACGTATATATACTACTGAATGTAAAATAGTTGGCTGGTGGGAAGCAGCTGCATAGCACAGGGAGATCGGTTCGGTGCTTCGCCATGACCTAGAGGGGTGGGATAGGGACGGTGGGAGGGAGGCTCAAGAGGGAGGGGATATGGGACACGTGTATGCATATGGCTGATTTGCTTTGTTGTGCAACAGAAACTAACACAGTATTGTGAAGCAATTATACCCCAATAAAGATCTATTAAAAAAATATCATATAGGGCTTCCCTGGTGGCACAGTGGTTGAGAGTCTGCCTGCCGATGCAGAGGACACGGGTTCGTGCACCGGTCTGGGAAGATCCCACATACCGTGGAGCGGCTGGGCCCGTGAGCCATGGCCACTGAGCCTGCGCGTCGGGAGCCTGTGCTCCACAACAGGAGAGGCCACAACAGTGAGAGGCCCGTGTACCGCAAAAAAAAAAAACCAAAAAAAAATATCATATATACATCGGAATTCCGTGGAGGTCCAGTGGTTACGACTCGGGGCTTTTACTGCCAAGGGTCCGGGTCCAACCCCTGGTTGGGGAACTAAGATCCCACAAGCTGCACGGGGTGGCCAAAAAAAATATCATATATGTATATATATAATATACATACATATATGGATATACATAAACATGTAGACAGAGACAAAGGTCTTATAGTTTTTAATTTTAGCCATATCTCAGGTATAATAATACAAAACTCAAAAGAATCTGGATCCAAATTGTGTTTCTGGCCGACAGACTAATTTAAGGTTACCTGCTCAGATGGCCAAAGTTTTTTAATGAAGATTTTGTGCGTGTGTGTGTGTGTGTGTGTGTGTGTGCGCACACACGCACACGCGCACTGTAAGGATTCTTTTAGAAAAGCTATTTTTAGAGTCATTTTTTCTCTTAGAAACTTCTGCATACCAATCAAAGAGTATCTTCCATCGTCTCTGAGAGGTTTGCAATCCTCTTTTCAAGGGCACCCCGTAAAGTGGACTATCTTATCTAAGTTAAAATTTCCCCGAAGTGGCCACTACAATTCCAAATTATCCTTTGTAAAGTTCATCCATTTTGCCAGAAAGGCACAAGATCCTGGTCCATAGTAGGTATACATACAAGAAGCAAGAGTTTTTAAGGGAGGAGGAGAATGAGATTTAGATGAGGTGGAACCTATCTCTTCCTCTAGATTCCCTGAAACAATCTGTGAGGAGCTCAGTAATCCTACCATTGCCTAAATCCCAGGGAATCACAAGTTTCTCCCCTTTCAGACAGAAGGGTGACTTACCAAGAAGCTTCAACAAGCAGAATACAGGTATGCACAATAAATTCCGAGAGCTCAACATGCAAAGAGAGCAACATTCAGGCTGACTGCAAGGTTGGCAAGAAAGTGGTGAGCTCAATGGGCCCAGTGGGTACCAGCACATGGCTGCTCGCTGGCCTCAGAGCTGTTGAGGGTCTTCTCTGGATACCACTTCTGATGTCAGAAAACTGTCAAAAATCCAGAAATAACATAATCAAAACCACCAAATCAATAAATAGTATTTAGTAAGAGTTTGTTGTGTATATAAAAACAGGAACTGGGAGCTTCCAGAGTCAAAGATGGATATGAAGGTCACAGGCATTAAATTACAGCAAGGCTTATAAAGTGAAAATGAGAGGAAAAAAAAGTGAAAATGAGAAAGTTATTAACGTTTACAATGACTGGTTATTACAATGGGTGGTTCCAGATGGCAGGGGATTGGTTAAAAGTGATTACCTCATACCATTTTAAAGACCATGACTTAAGGTTTTTTTTTTATGATTGTCAGAGGTATTTACAAGAAATAACCTAGGTTAAGTTTCATTTATGTTCATGAAATAAGCTAGATTTAGTTGAGCTTACTGGCTTAAATGGTTTTGTCTGCTCAGGGAATTCTCAAGTCCAGTCTC
>NW_020174552.1:246178-258020 GCF_003031525.2 Neophocaena asiaeorientalis asiaeorientalis
AGACTCTCTTTTTTATATAAAATTAGATACACACACACACACACACACACACACACACACACACACACTGAGAGCAATCTGCTTTAATGTACTAGAATAAATGTCTCAGGCCAAGCCTGCCAGAGTTTGGTTTTGCTATTAAAGGGCACATTCAGGGCCCCTCAACGTACTGAAATCTAGTGTTGGGAAACTACAGAAACAGTGTCACTCGCAGGAAGCCCAAATTGAATAATTTAGTGATTGGAGCTGCTCCAATTCTAACTGAAGTCTGTGCCTTCCTGTATGGGACTATAAGCGTTGAGAAACACTCTGGGTGAGGGAGTGGGTGGGACGGAATCAGAGAGGGGTTCACTACTGAGGAGGCGTATGCGGGAGACTCAGAAGTCTGTTCAATCATTCCCGGACCGAGAGCCCCATGGAAATCAAGCTGCTTTGAGCACTTCCTCGTCATGCCCGCAGTGAACCTGCAGATTCTCTGCCTTCCAGCCCTGCCAGCCCACACCGCTGAGAACTATCGTCAGCCCATCCGGTCCCCGCCAGTTCTCGCAATTTCCCTCCCTAATGCTGACGCCACCATCAACAGGTCTCCGCCCCACGTGCCTCCCCACTTCATCCTTTGTCACTATAGAAACACACAGAGATTCAATGACGTTTGAGGCACTAAGAATACAGATATGAAAAAAAGCACAGTCTTGCACCAGGAGAGGCACACAGCCTACGAGAGCGAGAACACGGAAGTAAATCAATATAATATGACATTAACTGAGGAATACGCAAAATACTCCTGATACAGCAAGAGTGAATTATTCCTGAACAATGTGATTTGGACAGTATTTTCCTCACCCACTATATTAGCTTCCTATTGCTGCTGTAACAAACTACCACAAACTTAGTGGGTTAAAACAACACAGATTGATTATCTTACAGTTCTGGATGTCAGATGTCTAACACACGACTCAGTGGGCTACAATCAAGGTGTGTTGGCAGGGCTGTTTTCTTTCCTGGAGGCTCTTGGAGAGAAATCATTTTAGAATCCCCTGAAAACAAGTTCTGGGGATAGCTTTTACTTGGCCAAGAGGCTCTTACAGTCTCAGATAAAGTCAAGATAATGAACAGGAGGAATTTTTCTGATGAATTCTATCTTAAATTCTTAAAAAATCATCAATAGAGGGCTTCCCTGGTGGCGCAGTGGTTAAGAATCCGCCTGCCAATGCAGGAGACACGGGTTTGAGCCCTGGTCCAGGAAGATCCCACATGCCGCGCAGCAACTAAGCCCGTGCGCCACAACTACTGAGCCCGCGTGCCACAACTACTGAAGCCCACGCGCCTAGAGCCTGTGCTCTGCAGCGAGAGGCCACCGCAATGAGAAGCCCGCGCACCACAACGAAGTGTAGCCCCCACTCACCGCAATTAGAGAAAGCCCGCGCACAGCAACGAAGACCCAACACAGCCAAAAATAAATATAATAAATAAATAAATTTATTTTAAAAACCAATAAAGCCAATATATTAATTTAATCCATTTATTAAGCACCTACTATATGCCAGGTGCTTTGCTGGGTGCTAAGGCTACAAAGATCAAACAGAGAGAGTTCCTGACCTCCAGGAATCCACCACCCAGAGAGGAAAAAACAGAAATGTGGTCAAATGCACTGTGATAACTGCTCCAGTGAATAATGTGCCATAAGATCTCAGAGGAAGCAATATAAATAATGCATTCTGCTGGTATGCAGTGTTGGAGGAGTCTTGGTGAGGAGACAGGATAGTGGCCTGTAGAGCCACAAGAGAAGGTGACATTTGAGAGTTCTTCCCTTAGAGAAAAAGAGACTAAATAACCTAAATTGAATTTTCCAGTTTCATAAATACACTTTTTATAAATAGGCTAAGAACGCTTCCCAAATAATTAAATGGAAACGTGTTTGTTCGTTCTTCTGTCTCACATTATCACACATACATGGCTAATTAAAATATGTCATTTTAGGGACTTCCTGGTGGTGCAGTGGTAAAGAATCCGCCTTCCAATGCAGGGGACGTGGACCCGATCCCTGGTCAGGGAACTAAGATCTCACATGCCGCGGGGCAACGAAGCCCACGCGCCACAACTACTGAGCTCGCGCACCTCAACGAGAGAGCCCGTGTGCCACAAACTACAGAGCCCACTCGCCCTGGAGCCCGTGCACCACAACTAGAGAGAGAAAACCTGCATGCCGCAACTAGAGAGAAGCCCACGCGCCACAACGAAGAGCCCACACGCCACAACTAAGACCCAACGCAGCCAAAAATAAAATCAAATAATAAAATAATACTAATAAATAAATCGTTAAAAAAATAATAAAATGTCATTTTAATTAAAGGCATCCATGGAAGGTGGTCAGGTATCAATGTACCGATGGCCCAGCTGCTCATTTCCTGGCAAGCAATTTCCCTGAGTAACCTACCAATGTCACCATCATCCCCAACCCAGGTGAAACTTATGCTGGAGGCAACCAGGGCTATGTGTCCTCAGAGGAAATGAGTTGCATAAGCAAGACATCCTTTCGCTGTATTCTCAGAGGACTTAGCTCCACGCCCAGGGAGAAGTAATGTGACTCTCTCAGGATGGTTCAGAGCCAAGCCCCAGATTCCTGAGGGAGATTCATTGCTTGCTAACATGAACTTTGGCCCTGGGTAGACAAATCTCCAAACCATCCCCTTCATATGTCATGTTTGTTCAAGTCAAGACACACGTATCAAATGCCTACTCTATGAGAGAAACTGCTTTGATGCTGGAGCCACGAAACTGAAAACGACAGTCTCTGCCACACAGGGGCTCATGTCTGGCTTCCTGACTCATTTCCCAGATGAGGAAGCTAAGGCTCTGAACTTTCTGGTTTCTTTCTCTGGTCTGTTCATGTCGTACTCTCTTCATGGAGTACTTTCCTCCCTTCCTGGATTCGCAGAGCCCAACTGAAGTCCAACTTCTTCTAAGAGGATTTCCTGACTCCTGTAATCATTAACTTTCACTTTCTCTACATTTCTATTTCACTAAGTCTGTATCTGACAACTTATCACTTAATTATACTTTGCTTTGTATTATTTCTTTAATTATTTAAAGTGTCCATCACGGAACTCCAATGATATTGTAAGCTTCTTGAAGGCAGGAGTCATCATTTAAATTTCGAGTCTGAGCACAAAGTTAATTCTCAATATTTAGTTAAGATTTAACTGATTGGATGATGGAAACCAGCTCTCAAGCAGTAATGGAAGGACAGGAATGGTAAGCAATGCTCCCACCTTCAACGGCTGGTTTAGTCCTAACCCAGGCTTCAAAAACCAGCTGCATTGCATTTAAAGAACCTTCCACAAGAGCATAACATAAAAACAAAAGGGTCCACATTACAGATCATATTCACAATCCATCCAATTAAAGATTGAGTCCATCAGAGTAAAAACAAAAAAAGGATGATTTATTATATGGGAGAACCATGTAAATGTCAACCTCAAAAGCTAGCCTCCCAGCATCCTAAATTTAATTTAACCAATCTATTATCCATGCATTAATCTAAACCCTTTGAGATGTTTTTAAATTAAAAATAACTTTTTTTCTTATTGCCATAAAGGATTGTTTTTTCCCTCCCTCTCTCATCCCTATTCTTGGGGTCTGGCATCTTCTAGGAAAGCTTGATTAACAGAAGTAGGCATTTAGTAAGGAAAGAGACAGCAACTCTTTGTAACATTACAACGCCTGAAAGCACATGAATGTTGGCAGTGGGAAAGGTCTGATTTTTTGTAACCATGGTAAGGGCCTCTTTCTTTTCTCCCCCCTTCTACTTACTTGCAGGATTCAAGCCCAAGGAAATCCTCAATCCTTTTCTAACCCCTGGCCTGTCTCATCCAGAAGGAACTGGATGACTGACACCCAGCTGAAGGCTATGGAGTGGAAGAAGGCTGAAGAGCTGCGTTTCCCCTGTGGGCTGTAAAAAGGCAAGTCCACTACTTTCTTCTGGTCTGTGTTGCTCTGTGTCTATATTCTTTTCTCCTGTTACAGTAGAGTTTTTCCCCTGGTACTTCGGCAGAACTTTTTCCCTAGTACACTAGGTTCTGGGAAAGGAAAGGGAAAGGGATAGGGATAGGGATAGGAAAAGGAAAGGAAAGGAGAAGCAAAAGCAAAAGCCCCATCAGGAGCAGGTTATCTGCCACTTGCCTATGTGGAGCAAAAGCTTTTCACATCCTTTATACCCCTCTTCCATCCTATAGTCAGCCAGAACCTGGCACACTGTAGGAAGGCATCTGACAGTGATCTCTTTCACTGCAGAGAAGATATCATTGAAGAATTCCAAAGAACTCATAAGGGAGAAGAGGATTCCCATTGGTAGAACCAGAAAAGCTTATCCAGAGTCTTGAAGGTTCTGTCTTTATTTACTGGCTCCTAAACTTGGCACAGTGCCTGATACCCTGTAATTATATAATGATATGGATTGATGAGATGGCTAAATAGCAGTATGATAGCTACCATGTATTGAGTACTTACCTCAGTGCCTAACACGTTGAAAATCTATAATAAATATTTGTTGAACAAAGAGGGAATAGCAGTAAGGATAATATTATTTGTTGAGAACTTATTGCTCAATTATCTTGTTTAATCCTCACAACAACCATAGGAGATCGGTATTCCCATTATTCCCATTTTACAGATAAGGAAAAATCAGGGTTTACAGGCATTAAGTAACTTTCCCAAAAATCAAAATGGCTAGCAAGAACTTCCCAAATAGCTATTACCAGACGCGCAGTGAATGGTGTCCTTCACCAGAGGACATAGTCTTATACCCCAGACTTGCCCTGAAAAACTGATGATGCGGGTAGATCTGGGGAAGTAGACTCATGATCCCAGCCATGTATAACAGCAATCGCTGCTGGAATCAGGGGATTCTGCACGGTCAGAGGAACCAAACTGGGAAATGAGAAGGCATCTCGAAAACTAGGTGATCACAAGGCCTCAAATCATAATCCTCAAGTTCCCCTCTCATGTACATATTCAGCATTTTCTAAGCCTTCAGCCAATATTTCTCCCTTTCTGGTTTGTTTCCCCATGTGGACAAATGTATTCTACATCTAATTTTTACTTTACTAAATTATAAAGTAATGACACATGGTTCTAACTTAATGGATGTGTTAGCATCAAATGGCTCCCCAACATACTGTAAACAAAATGTTTTGAAATTCGTCATTTCAGAATCCTATATCTGAATGTTAATTTTCCTAATCCAGGACTCTTTTCTATCTCAAGCCAGTAAATAAGGAAACTCTATTTCTACTTCTTTCCTTTCCACTGTGTTTTAGCAAAAATAGATTCAGAACTTATTACTATTTAATTTGATCCTTTCAGGTGGATCTGAGTCTGTCTCATTTATTGGCTAGATCCTTACATACATATCATTCTCATCCACCCCTTGGTCCTGTCCACCATGGAAACAGTAAGTGATAAGGGGACAGAAACAAGCATGAAATTCAAAACCAGATGCAACCTGGTACCAGGGCTACAGGGCCCTTATTTTCTGTAACTGGGGTGGACCATTCCTACTTGCCTGTTCTCGGTATAATACAGTAACGTTAAAGTCAAGATTGGGAGAAAAGACATAGCAGGTAAATATTTAACAAAAAAAGCTGTATTAGCTGTATTTATTTCATAAAAAATGTACTTTAAATAAAAAACCACTATAAAAATAAAGAGGCACAAACGTGAGAATAGAAAAAATTCACCATGAAAGTATAAAAATTCTGAACTTGCTTGAATTGGCAATTCAATAGAAGAAAAAATATATGGCCAATAAACATATGGAAAGATCAATATCACATTAATAAAATTCAAACCACAGTAAGATACCATTTTATACCCATCAGATAAGCAAAAACCATGAAGTGAAATTACCAACTGTTGGTGAGGATGGAGAGCGCTAAGAACTCTCATTCACTGCTGGTAGAAGTTGTGAATGGCAGAATCACTTTGGAGAACAATTTGGCTCTATTTCATAAAGTTGAATCCAAATATTATATGCTTTGACCCAGCATTCCAGTCCTTGGCAAGTACCCTATAAATTACTGCTCCTGTACTCAAGGACATATACAAGAATGTTCATAATAGCATTGTTTGAAATGGCAGGGAGGGAAAAAAGGAAACAATCTAAATGTCCATGAATAGGAAATTTTTTTAACCTTGAATCCTCTGAGGATGATTTTTTTTTTTTTTTGTCTGTGTTGGGTCTTCGTAGTTGCACATGGGCTTCTCACTGCAGTGGCTTCTCTTGTTACAGAGCATGGGCTTTAAGCGCACAGGCTTCAGTGATTATGGCACGTGGGCTCAGTAGTTGTGGCTCGTGGGCTCTAGAACACAGGCTCAGTAGTTGTGGCGCACAGGCTTAGTTGCTCCGCGGCATGTGGGATCTTCCCGGACCAGGGCTTGAACCGGTATCCCCTGCATTGGCAGGCGGATTCTCAACCACTGCGCCACTAGGGGGGGAAGCCCCTGAGGATGAATCTGAATCCAATTCATTCATAATACATTGCACAAATCATGGTTTCAAGGTCAGGACTTTTTTTTTTTGATAGATTTCAATGTTTATAATTTAATATTTCCTTCTTGTATCCCTTTCACACATATGAATAAGCCTAAACATTCCAAATAGGGAAAACATGCACTATTGGATTATTAACTGGAGAAAGCTGTGTAGCTCTCTGTCTTCCACAATGGCTCACAGCGTTGAAATGCCTTGTTGAATTTACCATGGTTCAGGTACTAGCCCTGAGATGTGCAAGTCAGAAACTTGAGTTGTCACTTCACTAAAGGTGAATCTATGTCCTTAGGAAGACTCACATCAACCAAGAGACTGATACATGAAATAAGAATACCAATTTCTTAATTCATAATTAGATGTGAGACTGCTTGGGGGGCATGAGAAACCCGGTCGTAATCAGAAAATTTACTGATAAGCAAGGAATCAGTTGCATTCAGCTAAGACACATTCACTAGAATGTAAGCGCCATGAGGACATTTTTGTCTGATTTTTTCACTGCTAAAATTCCAGCGTCTATAACAACACCTGATTCAATAAAAATCTATTAAATGAATGAATAAGGAGAAACTTAATTATCCATCTCCACAATATGCAAAGACTGATCTCAAGATTCAGCTACTGGAGTTCTTGCATCAGGGTATTCTGGTTCCACTACAGTGCCAGAGCAGGAGGCGCCAATTTTGGCGTCTGAGATTCTTATCCTATGCTTCCAGGACTGATCCTAGTAGATACATTTAGTTGCCCAGACTACAGCTATTCCCTTGTAATACCTTGCTAACAGCATCCCAATTTTGTTCAGGGCAGCAACATGCTCAACCTCAAAGAACGAATCACAATTCATCTTGGCCAAACATAGCATCTCTGTTCCCCTGTGCCAAATACTCACTGTCCCAGCCTCCCTTGCAGCCATGGGTAGCCGTATTACCCAGTACTGTCTGATAAGACATAAAGGGAAGACTTCTGGAGTATTCTAATAAAGATGTTGCTTTCCAGATAAACAGACAGAGCCTCAGCCAGAGAAAGATTTTAGCTCCTGACCTTCCCTCCCTGTTTAGGATGCAGATGTGAGGAAATGATGCTTGGAGCTACTGCAGCCCTTTTATGTTCAAGCGATGAGTTGAGAATAATTGGCAGAGTGGAAGAGTTTTAAAAGCCCAGTTCCTCTGTAACATGGTTAATTGCTGAAGTAGCCCGGAAACTGGCTACCTCCAGTCTTCTAATTGAGTTTTTTAAGTTTTCATGGCTTAAGCTACTGTAAGTAGGTTATTCTGTTAGCTGTAGTCAAAAGCATTCCTAACTGATACAATGATTAAGGTTGTTATAAGATATACCTTTTCTCTTTAGGTATGTTAATACAGTCAGTCAGTTTATAGTCAAATATTAACTGGCCTAGGATACAATTTGAATATCTCTGCTCGATTTTAAATTTCACTTTCAGAGCCTATCCTAATCTCACTTGATTTCTAATGCCACTACCCAATGTGACAGCACTGAGCACCTCAGGTCTCCTTTTCCCAACACTCCTTTGCCTGATCTGTTCCTTCCTTCAAATGTATCCAAGTTGTGCCAGGTTGCTGGCACTTCTGAACCAAAATAATCTCTTTTATCATGATAAACAGAAACTGATTTCAATGCTGAATGAATCAGAATATAGTTGATGTTATCAACAAAAGCTACTGAATTCCATCTGTGGGAATCTGGATATCATGCTTACTTATTCTTTATTTCATTCCTTTTTTTTTTTTTTTTTTGGTACGCAGGCCTCTCACTGCTGTGGCCTCTCCTGTTACGGAGCACAGGCTCCAGATGCGCAGGCTCAGTGGCCATGGCTCACGGGCCCAGCCACTCTGCGGCATGCAGGATCCTCCCGGACCGGGGCACGAACCCGTGTCCCCTGCATTGGCAGGCAGACTCTCAACCACTGCGCCACCAGGGAAGCCCTCATTCCATTTTTGAGAGGTAAATATAAAATGTTTTAGGTGTTTCCTTTGGTGATTTCTTTTTCTTTTTTCATTTCTTAGTTAAGTGGTTTATTAATATTCTTTCCCATTTTCATTTTCACTCTCCTTCAACTTAACAAATATACTCCTTGTCCTTAAAAGCAAGCGAAGACCTATCGTTCATATTTTTAAAGGATTCCAAATTTAAGTTACCTTTAGGAGAAACAAACAGTCCTTAGTGTTCAAATATACAATTTGAATAAATTGCTTTATTTCCCCTCCCTACTCCTTTTGTGATTTCTTACCTGATAGGTATAAGATATCAGAAACAACAGCAGTCCCACACTTCCTGTTTGTCCCATCTGTTCTTTATTCCTTTTTTCCTCTTTTCCTGTCTTCCCTTGGATTATTTTTTATGAACTCATTTTATCTCCTCTATTGACTTATTAGTTATACCTTTTTAAGAAATTTAGTCATTGCTCTGAGCTTTACAATATACAACTTTAACTTACCACAGTTTACTTTAAAGGTTATAGCATTTAACATATACTGTAAGAATCATATAACAGTATACGTCCATCCCATCTCCCCCATTCTTTGTGCTCTTGTGCTCATACATTCTACTTCTACAAATGTTATAAATCCCATAATATACTGTTGTTACTCTTACTTTAAGTAGTTAGGTATCTTTTAAAGACATTAAAAGATGATACAAATAGATGGAGAGATATACCATGTTCTTGGATTGGAAGAATCAACATTGTGAAAATGACTCTACTAACACAAAGCAATCTATAGATTCAATGCAATCCCTATCAAACTACCACTGGCATTTTTCACAGAACTAGAACAAAAAATTTCACAATCTGTATGGAAACACAAAAGACCCCGAATAGCCAAAGCAATCTTGAGAACGAAAAACGGAGCTGGAGGAATCAGGCTCCCTGACTTCAGACTATACTACAAAGCTACAGTAATCAAGACAGTGTGGTACTGGCACAAAAACAGAAAGAGAAAAAATAAAATAAAGACATTAAGAACAAGAAAAATGTCTTTTATATGACGCACACATTTACCATTTCTGGTACTCTTCATTCCTTTGCATAGATTCTTGTGTCCATCTGGTATCATTTTCCTTTAACCTGAAGAACTTCTTTTAGCATTCCTTGTGGTACAAGTTCACTAGTGATGAATGCGCTTGGCTTTAGCTTATCTGAAATGTCTTCATTTTGCCTTCATCTTTGAAGGACATTTTCACTGGATATAAAATTCTGAGTTGAAAGCATTCTTCCCATGCTTTAGAGATGTTGTTCCACCATCTTCTGGTTTGCATAGTTTTTGATGAGAAACCAGTGATTAGTCTTAACTTAAGATTTTCTCTGCATCACTAGTTTTGAGAAATTTGATTCCGCAGTGCCTTGATGTGGTTTTCTTTGTGTTTATGCTGCTTGGCATTCACTGGGATTCTTGGATATGTTTGTTTGTAGTTTTCAACAAATGTGGAACATTCTGGAAGCTGAGTAAGAGAATTATAAAATTGTAAACTGAGCTTCATTGTTATAGAATGCTGAAGGTAAATGAAGAGTACTTAACCACTATTCACAGCTCTTTAACAGCTTTTTGTTTTTAACCATGGATTCAGAGACTAGATACTGAAAGAAAGCTTGGGACATTGTTCTATCTGCTTTCTTGCCCAGATTCTAAGCACTGTAACTGCATAACTTCCCTCTGTTTGGTATAACCTTAAAATATCTGTAAAAAGGAGAAGGGAAAAAAAAGTTGTGTGAATCAATACGTTCTGCCTAATGTTTTTCAATATTTTCTCCTGTTTTCACTAAGCCTACCCCTTTAAAAAAGATCTCCACATGTGGTTTAGAGTTGGAGTGTTAATTAGGTCACAGATGAGGTCCACTTTTAGAGACAGGATTGTAAATAATTTATCCTGCATAATGTGTTCTGGATTTGACCTTGTCCACATGATGTCTGGCTAGGCAGATGAAAAACTCCAGGCAGAGTACAATAGGGATTACAATACTGATTACCCAGCCTCTGTGATCATTCCTGATTCTATGATCATTAGAGCAATGTTCCCTCATTGGTTGGCAAATGTTAACAGAATCATTGCACATTTATTATTCATGAAGAAGGTGAAGCTTCATGACAAAGGTCAATGAATAAGAGAATGATCCCTGTGTAAAGGCAGGAAGAAAACTGATTTAAGGACAAATCCTTCTCTCTCTGCATTGGACCATTCACAATTATTCTTCCTAATCCAAAAATTGTTACAGTCTTTATTTTACCAAGTAGACAGAAAGGAATAAACATTTAGAGGGTAAGTGCTGTATTCTAAGTACTTTACAAAGGGCTTTACAGCAGCATTTAATATTCACAACCTTAGGAAGCGGAAATTATTCTTATTAACTCCATTTGAAAGGTAAGCACACTGAGATGCAAGAACCTTGTCCAAAATCACACAGCTGGAGCCTACCCCGCTCTTTGGTGGGGCTAATGGCAGACTCAAGAAAAAGATATTCCATGCAAATGGAAATCAAAAGAAAGCTGGAGTAGCAATTCTCATATCAGACAAAATAGACCTTAAAATAAAGACTATGGAGACCTTCAAGATGGTGGAAGAGTAAGATGTGGCAATCACTTGCAAACAAGAGGCCTGATTAACACCTCACTTATTGCTGACCCGGCTCTTTTAATTGCGGCCTAAAGTCATATAATACTTTACATTTATAAATAGAAGTCTTACACTTTTGATGGTCTACCCCAAAGATGAAACAGCTTTCCACGTCCTAAATTATAATTTCTCAAAAAGAAATGTAAGGTAAGGTAAGGTAAAGTAAGGTAAGGTAAGGAAAAAAAAAGAAAAGAAAAGAATATCTTGGCCCATAATTCAACTACACTTCAATAAAAAATAAATTTTTAAAAAAAGGAAATCTTGGCCCAAAACAAGGTGTTTTCTTGGAGGTGGTTGTATTTATTTATTGATCATTCTCACAGGTTATCACCCATCTGTGATATGTAGCAAGAAAACCACTCTCTGAGAAAGACTCAACTTCTATTACAACTGTGGAACCCAGATGTTATCAAACTTTAGATAATTCAAGCTAGAGCAAGCACATCTAGAGAGTCATCTCAAATTACACTTTCATGTAGTGAGGACCTGACGTTTTAGAGTGTTTCTCTAGCTCCAGATCAACAAAATTACATCTCTCCTCACCTACTAATTTCACTTCTAGGAATCTACCTAAGGAAACAATCAGAAACTGGGCTAAAATTTGGGTAAAAAGATGTTTGTCAAAGTATTAGGGACTTCCCTGGTGGTGCAGTGGTTAAGAATCCA
>NW_020174553.1:0-24177 GCF_003031525.2 Neophocaena asiaeorientalis asiaeorientalis
GGACAAAATTTGGGCATCTATACTACACAAGAGACTAGACCGGGTGCTTTTGTGAAGTGGACACACTTGGACAGGAGGCCTTAACAAGAATTCCATATGGGAGTTGCTTAATTTGCCCACTCAGGACCACAGAACTTTACCTACAATTGTTAAGTATCAAATATCCATCTTGACACTGTCTGAATGGGGCTAGGGTGGAAGGGGAGTATTTTTTAACAGAAACATTTAAATCAATTTTCAGAATTTACATTATATAAGGAGCCATATACTTAAACAGTTAACTTAAATGTACTCCCATTTCTCTTTGAATAAGGAGTTGGCAAAACTGTTAATTAGCAACAGCTCTAGGTATCATCTTTGTCCTGATCTTATTGGGAATTCTTTCTGGTTCACCCCTTGAACCTCTGCAGTGTCCTTCACAAGTCTGGGTCCCATGCCGGCTTCGTCTGAATGACCATTACCCTTTGCTTGCTTCTGTCTGCAACTCGACAGTGTTTAAAAGTTCAGACTAATTGCAGATTTTTATCAACTGAATTTCTATAGCTCTAGTTATTGCATAGATTGGAATAAAGGAGGAACTTCTGCAGGTTTACTTCCTTCATTTTCCTTGTGTTTTCTATGCAGTGTATTTCCCAGGTTAGCAGATCTGCTTAATATGCTGGTCAGCTTTGACTGCAGTGTGAAATGGTACAAATAGAAGATTCTGACATTTGGCCATGTCAGTGGGGTTCCACTTCTTAAGTCACAGAATAAAGAAAATCATGAGTGATTATTCTCAATTCTCCCCAGGATGGCATATTAACAAATAACACGTTAGATACAAAATAGAGACATTCATTTATTACATACAATAAATGACTTAGGAGGGCACTAGGATTTAATAGTCTCATGGAACTTGTTGAGGGCAGCTCTAAAAGCCCACCCTGGGACAGCAATGCTCACTAAACAGCCATCTTGGTTGTTGCTGCATGGTTACTATGGAATCAGTTTTAGAACTGCACCATTGGGCACATTTGAACATCACTTCGTTTCTAAGTCTCCTGATGGCTGACGTGGAGCACATGATCTGCCAAGTCAGTACTTTGATGTCACTTTTAGTTAACTTCCTGCTTCTTTTTTTTATTGCCAGTATACCCTTCTGCCATTTGAGGCTAATAATGAGTAATGATCTTCATCTTTGACACATCTCTGTACCCTTTTATAACAATGTACTAAAACTCGTGGGGAACTCATACGAGGTGTGGCTCTGACCTAGGATTGGTCTTACCTAGAAAAGTCTTCTTGATGCAGCCAACCGCTATGGCTCTAAGTTACTTCCTATTAACAATGACTCCCTAGATTGCTTTTAGAAAACTTTTCTTTCTTTACACTCTTTATAAATCCTGTTTTGTTTTTCTTTCTTTCTTTCTTTAATTTTCTTTTTTTTTTGGCTGCACTGGGTCTTAGTTGCAGCACGCAGGATCTTTCATTGCGGCGTGCAGGCTCTTTTTTGTGGTGTGCGGGCTTCTCTCCAGTTGTGGTGCACAGGCTTCTCACTAGTTGTGGCGTGTGGGCTCCAGAGCACGCGGGCTCAGTAGATGTGGCATGCGGGATCTCTAGTTGTGGCATGTGGGCTGTGCAGTTTCTCTTGCCTGGAAGGCCTTCTCTCCTCTTTCTTACATCTCTGCCTATGCAGACTACACCAGTCTCCCAGTATCTACCCAGGACTTTGAGAACTTTGTGGACTTTTACTGAGCTGAATAATCTATCCCCTGCCTTTGCACCCCTCAGTGTTTATACTTTTCATGACATTTACCACCTTCATTGACCTTCCATTGTAGTCATTTGTGTGCTTTTCTGTTCCCTTCTTTGGAATGCAAATAGAACCTAACCCCCATGGTTAAGAATGCTGTCTTCTGCTTTTAAACATCATAACACTTAAGACAACTCTCTGATGGACTTCCCTAGTGGTGCAGTGGTAAAGAATCCGCTTTCCAATGCAGGGGACACGTGTTCAATCCCTGGTTGGGGAACTAAAATCCCACATGCCATGGGGCAACTAAGCCCACGTGCCACAACTGTTGAGCTTGTGCACCTCAATGAGAGAGAGAAAACCTGCACGCCACAACTAGAGAGGAGCCCGCAAACCGCAACTAGAGAGAAACTTGAGCGCCACAATGAAGATACCGCATGCCTCAACGAAGATCCCGTGTGCCGCAACTAAGACGTGCCACAGCCAAAAACATAAGGAAAAGAAAAAAAAAGACAGTTCTCTGACTATATCAGATGCTCAACAAAGGTTGGTTGAGTTTAAAAACCATCTTCTTTTAAAATGAACATATGTTTAGAAATGTTTAGAGGAAAACACTTGAGCATTCATACCTCTGTTTTGTGGTTCTTGACTGGGGGTTCCTAGGAGTCTGTGAAGATGGCAAGTGTGGTCCTTGAGCTACTTTAAGTATTTTTGTAAGTGTAATGGAAATCATACACTTACCTGTAATGAGGCTAACTAAAATGTCAAATTTCCTTATTTTTGTTTGTAATTATATTAACTCTGTAAGGATAGTATTAATCTCTTAGTCTGGTATTGTTTGGTAGAATGTAACAGAATATACTCAAATTATTTTAAGGAAAAGGAGAAAATGAATATAATGATATGGGTACCTTGTAAATACAAGCCAAAAGTAGGAAGTACAGCTAAGTCTCACAAAAGATTGAAACCAGGGGGAGGGAAATTACCAAAAACGAAGCAGCTGTCTTAAGAGTTGTCCCCTTGCAGCCTCAGGTGTCACCTCTCTGCTTCCTTGTTGGCACAAGTTTCATCCACTTCTTTGCAGACTGGGCACTTAGGCTCTGCCAGCAAATGGCTGTTATAGTGTTTCCATTTATTTAAAACACTTCAGTGAAGATCGTATATCTATTTCTATGTCTTCTACACAGATGTATTACGCACACACATATGCATGTATGTACGTGTATACATACATCTGTATATACATCCTTAATCTATACCTCAGGGGTTATTAGTTAAATTTTGAAGTACTCAGTCAGGTACTGCTTCTGGGGAGGAGGTAGTTGGCAACATACACTAGTTAGCTAACATTTGAAAGAACTTACACGGAAATCCAAAGACAGTTACAAGTTTCAAATATATTTACCTCAACTTAGCTCTAGACAGTTTTAAAATTAGCACATAGGGCATTAGAAATGACTTTGCATGAGTGAAAATGTATGCAAATGACTTTGCATGAGTGTGATGTTCAAGATATAGGGATTGGTTAGAAGCATTATATGCGTAAGTTTTCTTTCTATGCATGGCTGTAAGGTTACATTTTTTGAGAGGTATTTTTTTTTTTGTCTTAAGACTCAGTTTGGTTCTGTTTCTGGATTCTGTTGTCCAGTTGTGGTGAGAAATTTAGCTCACCTGATGCTAAAATGTTCTTGCCTCTCCCTTCAGTGAAAGAACCTACTAGTTATAAATGGCCAACTTATTTTAGGTCCGTTTGCAGTGAAGACGTATCATCATTACTCCAACACTGATCCTGTCTCAGCCTTTAGGTCTACATGAGCATATAGGCCTTTAGATTCCAGATGACTGGAATCTCTCAGTTCCACTTCCAGTTCCTCTGGAACGAGAATAGATTGGCTCAGTTTGGGTAAGGTGTCCTGGCCCAATTGTTGCTGAGTCACGTTTGTTTGACTGACATGCAGCAGGGCAAATGCTGAGACACTGAGGTCTACAGCAGAGAAAAGTTTATTCACAAGAGAGGAGACAGGAGACCAAACCTCAAATCTACTTGCCCCAAAGATAGGATTTAGGGATAGTTATGGGATTAAGAGGCGGGGTGGTTTGAGGCATGGGGAACAGTGATGGGAGGTAAGAAAAGTGAGGTAATCAGTGGTCTGCAAAAGCATAGTCAAGCTCCAGGGCTCTTTATGGGATGCATGTTCAGAAAATGGTGGCGTTAGGACGTTCTGAGGGTGAAAGTTTTCTCCCTCTGACGTCATATGGTCATCCATCCACTCATGCAGGCCCAGTTGAATGGTCAGTGATCTCAACCGGTCTGAACTGGGCAAGAACTAGCTCCAAGTTCCTGAAAAACAATTTAAGCCACTGCTACTCTAGTCACCCATACATCAGAGATGTTACTTCTAAAAAGGCTAGGAAGAGTTTAGTTGAGGTAGGGTAGGTTTGGGGAGCCTAATCAACTTGGCCCTCGCTTTCACCATCAGCAGGAGGGAAATCTGTTGGCTGTTTAAAAGTCAACAGAGCTAAAGAAAGCCTCTCACCAGGAGCTGGGAGGTGTACCCTTTGAAAAGGGGCTCCAGGCTGGGTTGTGGGTAGGGGCAGATTTCACAGAAAGGAATATTGACAATGTAAGTGCTTTGACACCTCAAGTTGATCTGATTCAAAGCTATATGTGTCTTTTGATCCAAAATAGGATATAAAATTCTTAAAAATTCAGCAGATATTTTTAAAGTAAGTCAAATTTTACAGATAACAGTGTTGACTGGTAAAATAATGAAAGGATCCTTGATAGGCAACACTCTTCCTTTTCATAGCTTCGTTAGTGCGATACATTTTCCAGTGGAATGGGGACTGATCCTTGGAAGAAGGAGGCACTTCCATGGCAGGCAGGGAAATAGACCACTTGCTTATGGTGGGATAGAAGAAGGGAGAAGGGGGAGAAGAGGTGCAAGCAGGACCTAGCTGACAAAATTAGACTATTTTCGTATTTACATCTAAGGCCATCTCTGCCTGCTTCTAATGCAAACAGCAGACAATACCCAATGAAGTGTTTTTCCTCCAGGGAGAATGACTCTGACAAGGCATATGATTATGACAGGGCCGTGGAACCGCAAGTGTTCGTTGTGCAAAATTTGTTTTGACTAGACCAACGAGGCTGTTTCTACAGGGACATATAGCTGTGTTAGAATCTTCGTTTAACCTGCATCTCGGAAAAGGGGGCTGCTAAGTAAATTAATAGAGTAAACAAGGGGAATCTTATGTTGATTGAGAGTGAAGGTCTTCAGCTGAAACATTTGTATTCAAACAGTGGATGTGCTCATTATAAATATGTTATCGGTTAAAGTGCTTTCACAGCTTGCCTTCCTGTGACAGCGCTTTCATTGCTTTGTCCTGGCATATTTTGAAACCTAGTTTCTTTAAGAAAAGTTCTCTTCCTCAGAGTTTCCATTAAGTTAAATAATCTCCCAATGATGAATTACAGAGATTTTACTGTATTAACAAACCTTGAATCCAAATGTCAGCCGTTTTGCGGAGAATCAGTATGGTGAGTTGAAGGGAAAGGAGAAAGGAGGTTAAGGTAGGATGGAATGTAGGAAGGAACTTGGCAAAAGGAGTTCAAAGTAGGGAAAGATAGATGGAGAGAGAGAAGAGGAAAATTAGAAAAAATAATGAGCAGAAAGAACGTGGGATGAAGAGAGCAAAGATGAAAGAACTGTGGAGGGGCAAAGAAGACGGAAGACGAAGAGTGGCTAGATGGGGAGGAAAGGGAGCTGTGGCAGGGCATGTGGTTTGTAAAAATGATGGGCTTATAATATTTATTAATCATACGAAAGTTAAATAGTGTCGACTGAAAAAAATGCACAACCTAAAAGTTGAGAGTTGTGTTTTATTTGGTGGACAAAGATGAGGGCTTGGGCCTGGGACACAGCACCTCACGTAACTCTGAGAGGTTGCTCTGAAGAGGCAAAGGGGGGAGCCAGGATACATAGGAGTTTTTGCAACAAAGACCAGCTAGTTGGAACATCAAAAGATTACTGTTAATAAAAGAAAACCAGACATCTCAAGTTGAGGAATTTAGAGCTTTTCTGTATACGGGAAGATGCAAGAGTCTGGGCTCTCTGAACTCATTCCTTTGATATGCATCTCAGCTATCTGGGGCCAGTATCCTGTGATTTCTCACCCTGAGCCTCCTCAGGGTGCACCGTCAGGGTGCCTGCAGCAGCTGACTGCTAGATGGGGGGGCATCCTGCCTCCACCCTGAGTTCCCTCAGGACTCACCATCAGGGCGGCTGTAATGTGATGGCTTGATGGCTGCAACAACCTTTGTTTACAGATATGGCAGGAAATATTTTTCATTCACAGTAGAAATAGAATTAGCAGTGAACTCAAGGAAGAATTGTCTTTCAAACTTGCTCTCTGTTATTACTATAGGAAACATCAGAATGATATTGAAAGGTAGTATAAACAAAGAAGAACAAAATAGCTCTGCTCACCACCCTGTTCTGCAAGGGTTAAGTCATAACCCACTGCAGTTGCCCACCCACGGTGCGACCTAGAGAAATTCAGGATGAAAAACAGGCTGAGGCACTCTGCTTTGGATGAACAGGCCCTTACATGTTAGATGCATATCTCAGGAAGAATTTCAATGACCCTAGATTCTTGTAATATCCCATAGGTAGAAAAGCACTAAAATTGTTAACTGGAGGTATTTGTTCTTTGTGATTAGCATTTTACCAAGATGTCTGTTGGACTGCATGTATTTCCCAGCCAAAAAATTTCATATATAAACTGGCCTCTCCCCTACCTCTTTGGAGCAGTTCCTCAGAGCTGAGGCGCTGTCTCCTGGGCACTAGTCCTCAGTAAGACCCTGAATCAAACAGATTCACAACTCATATGCTGTGTGTTTTTCTTTAAGTTGACAATAGGCACCTGAAAAAGGCTACTCTTTGTTCTGTCCTTTCCAGCTAATTGGGTTGACTATCTCTACTCAGACCTAGAGTTCCAGCACAGACCTCTATTAACCAGAACTCCTGTGGGCAAGGTGATTGGTACTGGCTGATTTGGGATGTAAAGGAAATGATGTGACCTTGGGGAAAGGGAACCCATTTAGGAGCTACTCTCCTTATGCCCTTCCCTCATTCTGTATGCTGCTTCTCTTTCTCTGTCTCTCTCTATCTCTGTCTCTCTGTTGATCTTCCTGTCTCTGTCTCTCTGTCTCTCCCCCAACCCCACACAATAATACACACACACAATGGATGCAGAGAGTACAGAGTTGCTTTAGGAGAAGGCTGTGCTTAGTGGGAGTAGGACGTCTCTACAGTTTGTACAGATTATGAAAAAACTCTCAGACTCAAACCGGAACATTGCATATTCCTTAATCTCTGTCATATCTGTGCACTTCTTGGTGGTTGTAGCATAAATATCAGACATTATTTTCCTCTTAAAGTAAGTGTGCTTTGAGAATCAAAGGCACATTTCATGCCACGTTTTCTCTTTTTCCAACCTGAGTCTGCCTGGGGCAATTTCTCCCCCAAGGTTGAGGTCTAGGCAGAGGGCACGTTCTCTTTGCCCATTGAGATTGCTTTCCCAGTTGTGAGTTTTCCAGGGAAATTTCTAGGCTTGAAGAGGTCATTTGGAAGCAGATTAATGATAATCTCTTTTATTTTTCTTGGCAACTCTGGGAGCCAGACTCTTTTGGGGGGTTGGGGATATCTTAGTGGCTCCTCTTAAATCTACTGTACATTCTGGACTCATTACATTGTACCTGGACTCTGAGACCCATAAGTTAATGGATACTTATTTTCTTGCCTCACTTCCCTGTCAATGATGTTCCCTGAAGCTGGTTTCATCATAATTTTAAAAATACCATCTATCTGTCTAAGAGCTTTTCCCCTCTCCTTTGGACAGATTTGTATCTGATTTCTTTCACCTGGTTCTATTGAATTTCTCCAGGTGCGGAGAGTAGCCACTGTACACCTTCTGTCCAGAGTCATCTTTTTTTTTCACATTATTGCTGGGCAACAGTTGGGGGAGTTTGTCACTGTGAACCTTGGGCTTTTGTCGCAGAGATGAAGCTCCTTTATCAGTTCATCCAGCATGACACCACATAATTTAAATCACATCCCCATCTATGTACAGTTCATTGCTTTCACCCCTATATCTGCAGGATAGTTTATGAGTTTTTCTCCCCTCATTGTACCTTGGAGAGATATTCTGGGGTCTTTTGTATTTTGCGTCTGTTTTCCTGCCTGTGGGGTTCTTCTTTACTTGCATGTTACATGCACTCCAATGACCTATGCACGGTGTGCTGGCTTAGCCGGCGCTCACAAAGGCTCCAGATGTGTTGTTTAATTGACTTTTTAGCTACGAACATTTTTTGGAAATGAAACACAAGAAAAATGTGGCAGTTTTCTGGATGAGCACTTTTATTCTGGCTTTCTTTGGTTATTTCCTCTAAAGATTTCCCCTTCTCTGCAGTCTCTTTTAAAATATAATTTGCTTCCTTCTAATAATTTCAATCATCCCCATATCCTTGATTCTCTTTGCCTTTCCCATAATTTTCAACTCATAAAGTGTGTTTTATGGGATGTTTTTATGTTTCTTTTTTTAAATTAAAATCACGTACTTTAGGTTTTATTTTACCTTCTTGCTCTGCCCCTTCATTATTCTGATTTTAGCAGTCAGGATATCCGTAGCCCAACTTATAGACAAGCCCATTTCTTTTCATGCTTTAGACAAAGCAAAGTCAATGCCAATGATATTCGTGGATGGATGACCATCCAGCCTTCATAATGTAGAGGGTGAATCACCATCATTCACTCTTCAAAAGTTTCTTTTTTTATATCCCACAGCATTTGTCCCCAAAATCATAAACAAGACTTCCTTGTTTATACATCTGTTGCAGGAAGAAGCCCATCACACCTAGTTCCTTAACATGAAAAAATGTCCCTATTTCTTTGGTACCTGAAGATAGCCAATATCGCCTCTGCTTTATGGTCAGCAGGGGAGATGCCATCTTCATGGCCCTTAAGTAGGTAAGATGATATATCAAGATGCTTAGCGGGTGTGTGTGGGGCAATGCTAAGTGGACCTTGTAGTCCCATGATACTTCAAAAAGGCTCTTTGACAGCATTTGATGGCAACATTGGAAAAGGTCACTAGTGTTTGTCCAGTAAGATATTTAGGATCTTTAAAGAGGTTATAGCATTTGTCAAGAGCAGTAAGACATGAAATTTTCTTGTTCGTTGAGATCTTTACTTTTGGAAGATATGATATGAGCTTTTATTATGAAGGGGGAGGTTGATTTCTCACCACATTATGCTAGGTGCTGGGAGTATAATGGTAAGCAGAATTCTTGTCTCAGCCCTCATGAGCTTTACATCATGGAGTAAAATGTAAAACTATAAAATAAAAATCAACTGCTGTTGTACCCTTAAAAATGAATGCATTAAATCTGGGACAGGGAGGGTGGGAGGGAGGGAGACGCAAGAGGGTAGAGATATGGGAACATATGTATATGTATAACTGATTCACTTTGTTATAAAGCAGAAACTAACACACCATTGGAAAGCAATTATACTCCAATAAAGATGTTAAAAAAAATAAATCTGGGACAGTTTTAAAATCACATATTACCTTTACTTAGTTATCTTTACTTAGTTATCTTTCTACTTACTGAATGTCCTAAAAGCATCTGTCAAAATAGAATGTTCTAGACATTTTCCACCTCTTGGTTCTTCTGTCTATCACCCTTCTTCTTGTACATGTTTCCTGGTTTCAATACTTTCCACCGGTGCTGAATGCAAACCCTGTCCAGGGCTTTGTGTTAACTTCTCTTTTTCTGTTTGAATCTAGATTCCCCACTGACCACCAAAATTCTGGTGACAATTTTGTATTTTTTTTAGAAAACACATCTTATTTTCTTCCTTTAATTTCAGTGCTTACCGTCATTTTTGTGAATGATTGAAGCATTCTTCCAGTTGGCTGTTTTTCTTCATATTTTCCCACCCCAGACCAAAAGGCAAAAATTTGTCAAACAAGCCTTCAGAGAAAACCACCCATGTTACTTTATTCTCTTGTTCAAGAATCTGCCTAGGTTTTCTATTACCCACCCTTTGAAGTCCTGCTTTCAAATATCCCTAGAAGTTTCCTCTTTCATTCAGTCGCCATCCAACCACATTCTTGGTGCTGCCCCATACACACCCTTGCACTGCACTTGACCTTAGCACATGCCCTGCCAACTCTGGCTTTCTTGCTTGGAAAAACTTCTTTATTCTCCATATCAACATGTTCTCTCTATAAACTCCACATTCACCCGTGTAAACAGAGGATGTCAAAACCTAACTCTTCCTTGGCATTCCCCCGACTACTCTAGACCTTCTTTTGTGGAAACTCTGAGAGTTTCCTTAGCTGAGAGATTAAAAGCGTAAAGTAAGAACAGACGAAAGGGCTTATAGCAGAGAAGACTTTGCCCTGCTTGTGAGATACATTGGATGGCTGATTTTCTTCTTGTTTCGAATCTCTTAGGATAATTGAATTGTTGATGTGAATTGATTCTATTCTTCTTCCCTGTGATTTTATTTGAATTCTGTTTGGAAGCTTCCTGCCCATTCTCCTGAATTGGAATTTCAGTGAATGTGAGGACTGCATGACCATGACCCTGTCAAGCAGGACCAACTGCTTAACTCGCGGAGCTCAGTCAGGGCAAAATGAAAATGCAGGGCCCCTTGTTCAAAAATTATTAAGAATTTCAAGACAGTGATACCAGAGCATTAAAGCAAGCACAAGGCCCTATGAGCTGCATTGGTCACAGGGCCATGAAGTTGCCCCCCTCTCAGATCTGAATATATTTGACTAGTTCATGCCTTATCAGTGGACTTTATCTTTCTCACGGTTAGAAGCTCCAACTTAAGGCATACATTAAATATATTTATTTTGTTAAGTTCCTAAACCCATAACTAAGCTACTGAACAACTTGTGATATGAGAATTTTAAACTCCATAGGTGATTGTGAGATATCATGAAGTCTTAGAGGGCAGAGGTCAAATGGAGTATATCACTGAAACTCTAATAGCAAGCTCGACCTTCCACATGATGAGGCAAAATGAATATTTGTGGAGGAGCAACAATCTTGAGTGTCTTTCTGGGCTCCACGCTGTAGGCCAGGGGCTTCTAGAGGAAATCAGCTGGAGATATTGAGTAGCTATTAAAAACTTTCGACTGAAAGAAGCCACCCCAACTGAGGGATAAAGGGCAGGGGAGGGGCGGGAGGTACAAGCCAGGTAGGCGTCTGGGGTGACGGCTGAGAGAGGTGGGATTCAGGATCGGAGGCCAGGGACTTGGATCGTTTGTTAGCCCGAGGGGGTGAGGGATCTCAGGAGGACAAGGCTGGAGGCTCTGTGATAACAGTGTCATGTTGCCACTAGTTTATTTGTGGACGGGGAATGAGAAATGGGTGTGGGAAGGGCACAGATAGGATGAGCTCACTTGTCTCAAAGAATATACATGTGGAGGGTGTTTTTATTCCTATTAATCCATCCCAGAACTCCTTGCTGGCTCTGAAGACTGATATCCTCATCTTAATCTCTACAAGCATAGCAAGTGTTCCTCCAGCATCAAAGTTCGATAGAGTCACAATGCTAGCTCAGCCGTGCCAGCTTCCTGGAAGTCCCGTTCTCCATCAGTACTTTCTGCTCTGAAAAAAGATCGTGAGGGCTTCCCTAGTGGCGCAGTGGTTGAGAGTCTGCCTGCCGATGCAGGGGACACGCGTTCGTCCCCCGGTCCGGGAAGATCCCACATGCGGCGGAGTGGCTGGGCCCGTGAGCCATGACCGCTGAGTGTGCGCGTCCGGAGCCTGTGCTCCACAATGGGAGGGGTAACAGCAGTGAGAGGCCCGCATACCGCTAAAAAAAAAAAAAAAAAAAAAAAAAAAAAAAAAAAAAAAAAAAAAAAAAAAAATCGTGAAAGGACACCCACACTGTCTTGGAGGTGATGCATCGCCTTTGCTTGGCTACTTTCCTGCTGCTTGAGCCTGGACTCTGCTGCTCCCCTGCCAGTATTTCCCTCATGGGACGTAACTCAGTACGGCTTTCACTGCAGTTTCCGCTCTTGTGGCTGACATATCTGTGGTCATCACCGCTGCCTTTACGCATGGTTCCGGACCTTTCACCAGCCTGGGCACTGGACCACGGCAGCTGTGCTTGAGATGCTGCAAATAGTTTTGCGCACTTGGGCCGGGGCAGTGGGGGATGGGGACCTGCTCTGGCCTAACAAGGCCTGGGACTAGTGTTTGCTCTGTTTCACCCTTGCAGGTAGTTGGAATTGTTAGGGTCTGTGAAGCACTAGGTTTGTTTTTTCCTTTTAAAAATCCTTATTATTATTTTTTAAGATTCTTGGCACTTCATTGACCAGGGAACAAGGAGGATCCTCTACCTTCCCATCTACTGCCCTGCCCTTCATCTCTCAGAGGCCACCTGCCCTGGAACATCAACTCGAAAGTGGGGGTGACCATGTAGATGGCAATGGTGGTGATAGTAAAAGTGGAAATTGCAGTGGTTTCATGGACATATTTAGATGCCCTTGTCTTTGCGCTTTTTCTACACAGCAAACTTAGGAGAGCCACTGGCCAAATTAACTGTATGGGAGAGCTACAAGACCAACCTCAGAGACAATTCCGAATGAGTTGGACCAATGCTGTTATCTTATTTCTAAGACAATTCGGAACCTCTGCAGGCTATCTGTGCTCTGAAATCCACAGTTGCTGACTGTGGCCAATTATCCTGAGTGCCCTGTATCACACACAGGGAAGGAAATAATTGTGAAACTTGACCTAGGGAGGGATCTATAGTTCAATTTCCTAGGACTGTGCTGGACAACATCCAGGTAGTTTTGAATGTTCCTCCAAAATGTTTTTGCGAAGGTCATAATCTTTGGAACCTTTCACTATGTTGACCTACTTCCAGGATAAACTTGAGCAGATTGATTTTCTTCTCTTCAAATAGATTTAAAACATTTCCTCATGTTTTTATATAGCCAGCTCTTTGGCAATTAAATCATACTCATCCCAGTTTCTTTTATGATTATTTTGTTTTATTTTCCCTCCTACAATGAGAGATTTATGAAGACAGGGGTTGTATTGGTCTTTTTCACCACTGCATCCCTAGCATTTCATAGAGTCTCTGGTAAACAGGTGCTCAAGAATGTTTGTTGAATGAATAAATGAATGAATTATGGTGACCCAGCAGTGCCTTGGATTCAGACAGAATGACACATGTCTACAGGACTGGAGGGACAGGTCCACCTCATTCACTATAGGAAAGGAGAAACCTCTTTGGAGAGAACTCAATCTAAGGAAAGAGAATATCAAGACATAAACTTTGCCAAAAGGACCGTCCACTAGTGTCTGAAAGGAGGAGGGATTTTGATGATGGTGAATGTTACCATTCAGGTTGTACCCTGACTGCAGCCTCCTTGGGTTGAGCTCTGGCATGAGAGAGCTCCAATTATGCTCAAGTGAAAACTACAGGAACTATAAATAAAATATCATCTGCGTCGACACTAGTTACAGAGCATTTACAGTGGGAGCAGCTAGCCCTGGCAGGGATGGCAGACCTGGTGACAACACAGTTAGCAGGTTCACGCCGTCAGCACCTGTGCGGGTAGCATGTGCATGGGTGCAAGGGCACCCACAGCTATGACCCCGCTTTTGGCGAGCAGAGCAGCAGAGGTGCCTCCAATAACACGATTCTGGGCAGGCAGCATGGATTAAGAGAAGATGAAATGGAGGATGCTGCGGACAGCTGAGAGGATGCTGTACCCTCTCCCATGAGAGACCCTCTGATACCCCTTTGATGCCGCTGGGGCTGCTCAGAAATGTGGGTGGAGAATTTGAGGGGAGCGGAGTACCAGCAGGTCGGCTCTGGGGATGGGGGATTGTGAGTTCCGATGGCCATTTTTCTCTCTGCCTATTGCTCTCCCCTTGGGCTTTTCCCCGGATTGTTATGTCCTGGAAAACATGAAGTAATAAAAAGATACTAACTGGTTAGAGCTGGAGTTATCTCTATCTGGAGTTTCAGCACAGGGGGCTTTGCACCCCAGTCCTGGGATCCACAGTGCCTTGAGATCAGGGAACCTAATTTACTCCCTCACTCCAGAAAAATGCAGCCTTATTGAAAAAAAAAAAAAAAAAAACCCTCAAACTAGTAGAAGTCCTACTGCAAACCTTCCTACTGCAAACCTCCCTCGTTTACCTGGAGAAAACTTGAACAGCTTTTTGGGTTAGGCTTGAGGTCCCATAGAGCGCAGTGTGTAATGCTGGGACCCACATCCTAGCAGGAAATCACTTTATTAACAACCTTTCCACTGTCTTAATTTCCCACCTTCCTCGGCTTGAATTCATTTGTGCAGTTCACTTGGGTTCTGATACGTAGTGACCCTGTTCCCTCCCCCCATAATTGAGAAACTCATTCAGTTGTCTCCCCACACATCTGCCACACTGCCCATTTTTTTTTTTTTTTACCTGAATGTGATTTCTTTACAAGCTTCCATTTTCTATTCCTGCAGTCCAGTTCTTAGTCCCACGCCCATCCTATTTCATTCTCATCAACTCCTGTGTGCTCTCGGCCCACAGAGCTGGCTGACTTCTCCCAGCAGCGCTTTTTCTTGGGCATGTTAACTGAAATAGCCTCTAAATTCTCCCACCTCAAGAAATCGGTCAGGTGTGCTGTATTCGCCAGGTTTGTCAAACCCTGTCAGAGTTAACAAATCAGAAACTGGAGACACATTCAATGTGAATTTATAAAAGGCAAACAGCTGCCTAGTCCCTGATCCTGTCAGCTCTGAATGTTTCCAGAAACAAAAATAAGAACTGTATCTTGAAATCTGGCAGGGCAAAGAAGTAAACACAGTGGTGCTCTTCTGAAATCCCCCGTACCTACTTCTTTCCAGGGAAGTTGATGTGCTTTGCCTACAAGTGACCTAAATTTTAAAGAATAAATTACTTTCTGTTCAGGACCTTAGGTTTCTTCTCCATGATTTTTCTTCCATCAGACAATGAAGGGGATCCGTATTATTAACTATTTGTCATATGAACACTCTTGATCACTGGTTGAAAACGATGGCTTCTTCTTTAATCCCAATACACCCCTCCTCGGTATTCAGATTCTCTGGATCTGCAGCGTGCAGAATAGAATAGCGTGACAGGGAGAGCCAGGAAGCGCAGCGAGAGAAAGTCTTTCGTTCTGTCAGCCATCGTTTTACCGTCCAAGGAAAAGACTCTGCTTTGCTATGGATGCTTTGTCTATGACACGTCTTCCTTTTTTTACCTGCCCCCAAATTAAGCACAGCCTCATATCAGAAAAGCGTGTGTGTGTGAGACCATCAAATTCAGTCCTTGGATTTTTTATAATGTGTTTCCTAGTAGAGATTATAGGGCTTTCTGATGAAGTTGTTGGTAGGGGGACAGTGCCTGCTACATGACTAGACAGGCTGCTTTGCATTGTTAAAGCTGGATCAGACGCCTGCCGAGGCTGGGACGAGCCCAGACGTTAAAGCCCTCTGATCAGACTGTCAAAGTAAAAAGGGTAGAACGAGCTGAATACGATGATGTGTAGGGTTGCCTCTTTCAGCTGATGGCTCTTTGGCCCTGTCAACTAGGGGAGAACGTACGACAAGCCTCCCCAGCAGCTGACACGTCCTAGATGGTGGCGGGGCTATGGATCAGTAGCAGAGGATGAATATTCTGAGGGGGTATAGGAGACCTGCGGGTCAGAGGGTTCCTAAAATTGGACTCTTATTTTCCTTCTAACTATATACTCCTCAGTCATGTGTATGGTTAAGTAACTAGCTACTTACCGAGTAACTTCCAGATGTTATACTCAGACATGCTGGAAGTTTATTTCTCGCTCAAAAGTGGCTGACTGGGGCTTCCCTGGTGGCGCAGTGGTTGAGAGTCCGCCTGTCGATGCAAGGGACGCGGGTTCGTGCCCCGGTCCGGGAGGACCCCACATGCCACGGAGCGGCTGGGCCCGTGAGCCATGGCCGCTGAGCCTGCGTGTCCGGAGCCTGTTGCTCCACAACGGGAGAGGCCACAACAGAGAGAGGCCCGCATACCGAAAAAAAAAAAAAAAAGTGGCTGACTGATTGGTGGGTGATGCCATCCTAAACTCGGTGCTCAGGACCCAGACATTTTCTGGAGATGGGGCACTGGTAATTGTAGCTTGAAGAGCTCCACAAAGGATTCTGGTTTTCAACCCTAGGTGGCTAACGGAAAGACGAATGACACGTCCAGAGAACATTTTATGTACGCGCTCTCGAAACTGTTTTCTTGCCAAGAGTTCGAATTCTTGCAATAGCAATTATTCTAATTCACTTCTCCGATCTAGTCTCCACGGGGAACAAAGTACGGTCTCTCTTATCTTTAAAAATATTGCGCACGTGCTCTTAGGTCCTTCTGTCTTCTGTTGTTTTTCTTCGTCTGGCCTCCTTTTCGTATTTCTCTTCAGAGCCGCTGGGAGGCATCACCTTGCTGCTGTTGCTTCCTTCTTGTGGCACACTAACCAGCACCAAGGCTACCTTGAACAAAAGCACTCTGCCAACACGGGTAGACTCTCTTTCCCTCTCTTCCCCTAGCCCCCAACTCATTCTGCCACGGTCGACCTCCAAATGTTGCCTTGCTTGCCCAGTGTTTTTGTTGTAGGAGGTCATCGAGAGGACGTGACCATCAGTTGACCCATTAGCTGGACTCAGGCAGTCAGAGGCTCTTCACCCCTTCCCCTGTCCTTGAAATGTCTGTTCTGCACACTGTTCCCACAGTGGAAGCCACCCCCAGGCGGCCTTGAGAGAACAACGTGTTATTGAGACTATCTGGGTGGTATACGTGGCTGAATCCTGTTAAGGCCTCTATGTAAACTTTTAAGATTCTGACAAGCAGGTGTGGAGATCTGTTTGTCTTTCAACTGTCCAAGACAAGCCTCATGTGTAAGTTCCCTTGCTTACTAAACTTGCCGTGTACCAGTCTGGTGTGGTCTGCCTCTTTCTTTGGCCTCTCCTTGCCCTCCACGTATGGGGGCCCGTTTCAGATTTCACTTGGGAAGCTCCTGCGGTTTCAAACCATACAACTGCATAGAGATTTCAGTGAGACAACCATCCCTGTAGTTTATCTTTGCAGCTCACTCTCTGGGATTCTGACTCGAGTCCTAGCTTCTGGCTATCCAAATCCCCCAGAGCTCCTAGTTCATCCTAGGTTTGTATTTTATGTTAATGTATTCACTACAATTAACTAAATGTGAGTATAAGCTGATGTGGGATTTCAAAACTTTTCTTGTGCTGTTGTCAGAAAGTCTTTCTATTAGCTCTATCTCCATTGGTCAGCACTTCAAATAGTTTGGATGATGACATTTTTCCATCAGTGTCACTGAAATCACAGCAGAAAATTACACAGTGGTTGGGTGACTCACAGAAGAGAACACATGATTATTTTTCCAAACCCCTTATTCCCTTTTCCTTGAAGATCAGAAAGTCAACCCCAGCTTTTTATTGATTATTGGCTTTTGCTGAATCGATGTTATCTTCTTTGGCAATTATCATGACAGCAGAAGATGTTTCCAATACACAGTCAACAGGACAGTTAATTACTCGTAAGAAAGTTGAGAAGACTTGTGATGTTAGCATTTTAGTGCAGGGTATTAAGCATTATACCAGGGAAGGGAGAAAAATCCAACTCCCATAAGCAATAAGGGAAAGAAATAAGGGAAAGAAACTTGTTTTCTAGGAAGAGGCATTTCAAATCATCTTTTGGTTATCTTTTTGGTCAGCCACTAGGTACTCCTAGGAGACCTGTCAGAAGCATTTTGCTGAATTATTTATTAGTTTAATGTCAGTGATATAATTGGACTTTGAATTCTGTAGCCAGATCAGAATATTAAGCTAATGATCGGGAGAGGAATTGGTTGAGATGTAGATAGGTCTCAGACATGTAAGAAATCATGAACCACGCGTAAGAAATGATTTAGTATGTGGCATGTAGCGGTTCTTTCCGGGATTTTGAGAGACAGCTTGTTTTTGAAAATACCAGAGGGACTCTATGTTATCAGTTAAGACAGTAGGGCCCCTTTGAGTTTATAAGAGATTTCTTTAACATTAGACCATCCACAACTGTTGGGGGACTGGGAAGTGAAAGTCCCAGGGTTAGAGGAAGAGTCGCTAACTCATCTGCCTGATGGACCAGAATGAATGGACAAACTGGGGCATGCAGGGGAGTGTGCAAAGCAAGCACATCCAGCTGCTGAAATGGGGTGAAGGGGGCAGTTCAGGGAATGACCCATGGGAATCAGCTGCTGTATAATTAACTGCTTCCACGCAGCCAAATGTTAGCTGGTGGTAGAACCAGCGATTGGGGAGGCGGTAGGGTGGAGGAGAGACGAGACCCACCAGGCACTTCATCTGTCCTTAATAGTATCTCACCACAAAGACTTCTGAGAGCGACAGTTCTGTTTTGCTTCTGCTTTCCAATCTCGTGCACGTTCCTCTTTTATCCAACTCTAACTCAGAAATATACATATTAGGAAACACTGTTAAACATGGTTCCCAGATTAATCAAGTCGACACAGCAAAATCCAGCACACTCTTTCACCTGTAAAAGAGGCCTCAGCTCTGACCAGAGGATGGGATGGAATGTAATGGAAAGAGTTCCCATGTTCATTTCTGTAACACTGTAATCCCCACGAGACCATGACCTAGTTTGTAATGGTAACTTCTGGTAGCTGTCACATCGTCTGACTCAGGGTAGTTGCATAAATATACATTGAATGAAAGTAACTGATTCTAAGTCAGAAGATCTGAATTCAGTTCTGTTTCTGCCACTGTGTCAGTTATCTATCTCTTGCCTCTCAGCTTCACACTTGCCATTTTGTATTCTCTGTATTTCACATGGCTGGAAGTCTAAACACCATATTTCCTTGAGGCCCTTGAACTTAGCCAATGGAACAACTGGTATAAGATCTTAAGACGGGACAAAGAGAGAAGCTGTATTTTTTTCTGCTTCTGGCTTCAGTGGCTGCAGGAGCAGTAGCAAGTGACTGTGGAACTTACCAGCAAAAGCAACCAGTCCAGAAGCTTCGGCAGGGCCGTCAGGAGGGAGAGGGGTCCTGCACTTCTGCCCCTATTGGCTCAGGATAACATCACTTTCTCTTCTGTTTTTTTCAGCTCTAGTGATGGTAGTGGTTCCCTGTCATTACTAAACATCTTCTCCCTTTTTCTCCTCTAGCCCTTTTAACAATCTGGTAATCAATTCCTTGTACCAGATCACCTTCAACTGAAATAATGTGCATGTTTGCTGTTTCTCTGGATGGATACATACTGATGCAACCTTCTTTAGCTCTGGACACTTTAGCATTTGACTTTCAGTCACCTTACCTGGAAAATGATGGTGAGAATTCCCATGCCATTGTAAAAGGCTAATGCAGTAATGTTTGTAAAGGTGCCCTGAATATTATAAACTAATTTGCACATATAAGTTTTTATTAGATAACATACAGTTTTTTCTGAAGGGAGAGTAATATAGTGTTTGAATGCATGGGCTCTGCCTGGGTTCATAGTCACTTCAGCTGTTGACCAGTTGTGAGAGGTTGGGCGAGTAATATACTTCTTCAAGACCAATTTTCCCTATGTATAAATGGGGTAGAAATAGCACTTATTTCACCAGATGGGAGGTACTAAGTGGGACATCACATGTAAAGTGATTAAGTGTCTGGCATATCATAAATGCCCAATATTGCTGTCGTTATTATCATTTTCATTATTCTGTGCAATTGGTGGGGGTAGTGGGTAGTGTCCTATGGGAGAGAGCTGTGTGATGGGTCCAAGAGAGAACCAGAAATCGGTCTGAACAAATGATAAAAAATCGATTAACGTAAAAAGCAACTTACTTCTGTGATCTAATAGACAACACTGATGTGAATAAACTTGTATGGTTTTGAAAAAAGAAAAAATTAAAAACCACTTCTTCAAATCCCTGCGTGCCAAAACATTGATTTGTGTTTACTTTGAAAGTATTTAAAATTTATTCTTCATTGAGAATGTAACACATTTTCACTGTAGATAAATTTAAAAATACACAAGCATAAAAAGAAAAGAATAAAACATCCTAACTCTGGTACCTGGATATGACTATGTTAATATCTTGTTATAGGTCATCCTATTCTAGACCTTATTTAGTGATAAATATACACACAGAGACAGATGGATATTTTCTAGCAACTCTTGTTTTGGGTACTGTATGAAATGTTTGTTTTTTTAAAAAATGATTAGATGACTCAGGAAAAACTGTCTAAGTGCCCACTGAAGGTGTGGCTCTGTGTCTAACCTACTATCCTTCCTTCAGATCAGGACTCATACTTTTAACCACTTTATTTACATAGAATTAAAAAAAAATAACGTGAGTGTAGAAATTTGAACCCTTGATGCTACGTCACTTCTGGGTCAGGGATGTTTAGCTGTCTCACCAAGGATTCCTGTTTCCAGTATCAGCAGGAAGCAGCTACCTAGGCTGGGATTCCATTTCTCAGTCCCTCTTCCATCTAAAGTAGAATCAACTATATGAAGCTTATATATAAGCTCTTACCAGTGGAAGGTAAGTGGAAGTGATGTGTGCTGCCTTTGATGTAATGCAGCTGAGAAGTGAGTTTGCTTTCTCTACCTTTTCTTTTCTGTCTGGCACTAGGGGACGGTGCAGCCAAAGATGGAAAGTGCCTGGATCGCTGAATCATCCCATGGAGGACAGACCAATAACACACACATTAGACTTCTGTAGGTGAGAAATACATTTCAATTTCAAAGCCACCGAATTTAGCGTTATCTTAATACACCTCCCAAGCCCACACTGAATGTTCTTTCTTCATCTTCTTCCTCCTCTTAATCTCTCCCTCCCATTGTTGATCTTTATATTTTTCACTGCTCCTAGCAGACAGTGCCTTGTACATAGCAGGCACTTAATGGTAATTAAAATTAGACATGGTTCCTGGACTAATAGAAATCCTTAAAATGAGCTTGAAGCACTTTCATGGCAACATGTGGAAAAATGCAATATTCTTATGATGTAGTGTACACCAGCTGTCCCCAACCTTTTTGGCATCAGGGACCAGTGTCCTGGAAGACAATTTGTCCACTGACAGGTGGGGGAAGGATGGTTCAGGCCATAATGTGAGCAATGGGGAGCGGCAGGTGAAGCTTTGCTTGCTCGCCGTTCACCTGCTGTGTGGCCCGGTTCCTATCAGGCTGTGGCCCGGGGGTGGGGGACCCCTCATATAGACTGAGTAGAAGAAAACTTTTATTATAACTAGAAAAAGACTCATATAAAATACGCTCATGATGGAAGATTTATTCTCCATTTCTAGAGGCACTTAAAATAGAAGATTGAGAAAGGTGGCATTTTTTTTTTTTAGTGGCAGGGCAGATCTTAAATAGAATTGAAATTGCTTTCTCTTTTTGTTATCTTTCTTACTGAACCCTTTCTTCTATTTCTCCAAACTTTTTATTCCCTTTTATGTAAGAGAACACCAGAGAGTTCTCTTCAATTAACCCAAGTGCCTTTGAAACCATCTTCCAAAGGGCCTGTCCCTGCGTTTGAAAGGTAAACTGTAGTGGTGAGTGTTTCAGACCTGGGGGAAGGCACAGTCATGCCAGCCTTTGAGGAGGCATTTTTCAGCTGACAGGCCTGATGGTATCTCTCTCATTCCTCCGAGGAGGCATGTTCCCTATGAATATGCAAATATTGCACTCCTTGACATAAAAGATCCCATCTAACTCAATCACGCTTCAAATCTCAGAGTGGGGCTTCTGTCGGAATTAATCGTGATTTTGAAACTGACCCTCAGCAAGAAGAAAAATTGTGTGTTCAGTTTTGCTCTCTTTCAATAGCTTTTAGTTCCAATATTTTATGTTTAATTCATAAATGACTTCAAATAAAATATAATTTTCATTATGCAAAAAATGTATAAAGAGTTGCTGGATTAGACTGACCACATAAAGAACATGGCTGGAAATCACAATCAATTTCTGTGACTTTACACTGTTCTATTATATGATGATCATCTAAATGGCCCTTTTTAAAATTTACAACCAGGATCATCTCAGAACCTTTGCCTGCCCAGTCAAGTTCTACAGAGTCAAAGGAGCTTGGAAATAATTATGGTTAATTATGTATTCTGTAAAAACTGCAGTTTTCTTTTGTGTATCTTTTCCCATCTAATGGTTTTGCTAAGTGGAAGGAAAGTTCAGGATGTCACCATCAGGTGTGCAGCTTGACGTCTAAGACAGAAAGACAAAGCCCAGCTCCTTTGTCTCCTCTTCTTGTGTGCAGGGAACTCTGAGCAATTTCATAGATCCAGGAAGATAATATTTCAAATGAGATGTCTAATAGCTTTATAATAATTGGCCTTCTTAAGGCAAGATAGCATGTGTATATTTGCTTCTCAGGGTGTGAATCATGCCCTTTTCAACTCTCTATCTCTAGTGTTTAGTGGCAAACTTAGAAAATAGTAGGGACACTCTACAAATGTCTGTTTGCTAAAGAACTTAGACTCGGAAATCTCGGGTTTAAGTGTCGGTCTACTGCTTATGACTTGTGCACATTCTTTCATTTACTCATTCTTTTTTTTCCCCTTTCATTCTACCACCGTAGAGAGAGCACCTATCTTGTGTCAGATAGTGTTCAAAATGCTGGGAATATAGGTATAAATAAGAACTAGATATGGGTGCTCCCTCAGCATCTAAACGGGGCATTAGGGGGCAGACCAGGCTTAAAGTCATGCGATAAATTTGTGAAAAGATGAGCACAGAAGGAAGCAACCTGTCACTAGAGAAGGTGGGGAACGGACAATCAAGGATGGCTCCTTTTAGGAGACAGTGCTTGAGCTGAGTCTTGATAAATGAGTAGAAGTTGGCCAGGTGGACAGGAGTTAGTCTAGAGGGGAGGTGTTTCATTCCTATGCAGATGAATGGAGCTGATATATTGGAGGAAAGGGATGTGGCTTGGTGAAGGGTCTGTGTAGGACCACAGCAGGAGTTACCCTGGGGAAATCAAGGGGTCAGATCATGAAATGCCTTTTGCGCCATGCTAAAGGGACTGAACTTTATCCTAAAGACGAAAGATGAAACAATTTAAAGTGTGTGGTGGGGAGTGAGATGGTGGAATTTACGTTACTTAACTCGATAAGACGTCTTTTTAACCCGTAAAATGTAAAAAGTATTAGTTATCTCTTAAGGTTACTGTAAAGATTGAATGAGCTGATAAGATTGAGGGTATCCTATAATATGTGACAGAAATGTTAATCAGTATTATTAATACTAACTGCACACATTTATAAGGCACTTATTTCTCTAAGTACTCTATGTGAATTGAGTCATTCAATTCTTCATGAATCTGCAAGTGAGACACCCACTTTGAGCTGTTTTCTTAATAATAATACTGGATTTGACTTGATTTCTCATTTAAGATATTCATTTCCCTAGAAGGTTGCTCTAGATGGCTTCTCAATGAACTAGATAACTAAAGAAGGAGAAAGTGGTTTATTTTACTTTTCTCCAAAATCACCTACAGGTACATGTCAAAATGAGCTTTCTGATTACTATATATACATATTTTTAAAGGTGGGTTAAGAACCAAATTATAGGGTAGAAAAGAGAAAGAAATAAGTGGTATCAACCAATATCTTCCTGTCCTGCTTCAAGACAATACACTCCCACAGTTTATGGCGGCTTTCTTCTTTTTTTTTTACATCTTTATTGGAGTATAATTGCTTTACAATGGTGTGTTAGTTTCTGCTTTATAACAACGTGAATCAGTTATACATATACATATGTTCCCATATCTCTACCCTCTTGTGTCTCCCCCCCTCCCACCCTCCCTATCCCACCCCTCTAGGTGGTCACAAAGCACCGAGCTGATCTCCCTGTGCTATGCAGCTGCTTCCCACTAGCTATCTATTTTACGTTTGGTAGTGTATATATGTCCATGCCACTCTCTCACTTTGTCACAGCTTACCCTTCCCCCTCCCCATATCCTCAAGTCCATTCTCTAGGAGGTCTGTGTCTTTATTCCTGTCTTACCCCTAGGTTCTTCATGACATTTTTCCCCCCTTAAATTCCATATATATGTGTTAGCATACGGTATTTGTCTTTCTCTTTCTGACTTACTTCACTCTGTATGACAGACTCTAGGTCTATCCACCTCATTACAAATAGCTCAATTTTAGAAACTTCCAAAACTATGTTGAATAAGAGTGGTGAGAGTGGGCAACCTTGTCTTGTTCCTGATCTTAGTGGAAATGCTTTCAGTTTTTCACCATTAAGGACAACGTTGGCTGTGGGTTTGTCATATATGGCCTTTATTATGTTGAGGAAAGTTCCCTCTATGCCTACTTTCTGGAGGGTTTTTATCATAAATGGGTGTT
>NW_020174553.1:24290-24689 GCF_003031525.2 Neophocaena asiaeorientalis asiaeorientalis
TGCTGTTGGATTCTGTTTGCTAGTATTTTCTTCAGGATTTTTGCATCTATGTTCATCAGTGATATTGGCCTGTAGTTTTCTTTCTTTGTGACATCCTTGTCTGGTTTTTATATCAGGGTGATGGTGGTCTCGTAGAATGAGTTTGGGAGTGTTCCTCCCTCTGCTATAATTTGGAAGAGTCTGAGGAGGAGAGGTGTTAGCTCTTCTCTAAAGGTTTGATAGAATTCGCCCGTGAAGCCATCTGGTCCAGGGCTTTGTTTGCTGGAAGATTTTTTTTTTTTTTTCCGGTATGTGGGCCTCTCACTGTTGTGGCCTCTCCCATTGCGGAGCACAGGCTCCGGACCCGCAGGCTCAGAGGCCATGGCTCACGGGCCCAGCCGCTCCAGAGCATGTGGGATC
>NW_020174553.1:24724-25706 GCF_003031525.2 Neophocaena asiaeorientalis asiaeorientalis
GTGTTCCTGTCTTGCTAGTTGTTTGGCATAGGGTGTCCAGCACTGTAGCTTGCTGGTGGTTGAGTGAAGCTGGGTCTTGGCACTGAGATGGAGATCTCTGGGAGATTTTCACCATTTGGTATTACGTGGAGCTGGGAGGTCTCTTGTGGACCAGTGTCCTGAAGTTAGCTCTCCCACCTCAGAGGCACAGCACTAACTCCTGGCTGGAGCACCAAGAGCCTTTCATCCACATGGCTCAGAATAAAAGGGAGAAAAAGTAGAAAGAAAGAAAGAAACAGGATAAAATAAAATAAAGTAAGATAAAATAAAATAATTAAAATAAAAAAAATTAAGAAAACTATTTTTTTTTAAAAGTAAAAAAAAATAAAAAAATAAAAATGGACGGACAGAACCCTGGGACAAATGGTGAAAGCAAAGCTATACAGACAAAATCTCACACAGAAGCATACACATACACACTCACAAAAAGAGGAAATGGGGAAAATATAATATATCTTGCTTCCAAAGTCCACGTCCTCAATTTGGGATGATTCGTTGTCTCTTCAGGTATTCCACAGGTGCAGGTACATCAAGTTGATTGTGGAGATTTCATCCACTGCTCCTGAGGCTTCCTGGAGAGATTTCCCTTCCTCTTCTTTGTTCTCACAGCTCCCAGGGTTCAGCTTTGGATTTGGCCCCGCCTCTGCGTGTAGGTCGCTGGAGGGCGTCTGTTCCCCGCTCAGACAGGACTGGGTTAAAGGAGCCGCTGATTTGGGGGCTCTGGCTCACTGAGGCCAGGGGGATGGGAGGGGCACGGCGTGAGGGGCGGGCCTGCGGCGGCAGAGGCCGGCGTGACGTTGCACCAGCCTGAGGCCCGCCGTGCGTTCTCCCGGGTAAGTTGTCCCTGGATCGCTGGGCCCTGGCGGTGGCGGGCTGCACAGGCTCCCGGGAGGGGCGGTGTGGAGAGTGACCTGTGCTCGCACACAGGCTTCTTGGTGGCGGC
>NW_020174553.1:26347-26639 GCF_003031525.2 Neophocaena asiaeorientalis asiaeorientalis
GTTGTCTCTTCAGGTATTCCACAGGTGCAGGTACATCAAGTTGATTGTGGAGATTTCATCCACTGCTCCTGAGGCTTCCTGGAGAGATTTCCCTTCCTCTTCTTTGTTCTCACAGCTCCCAGGGTTCAGCTTTGGATTTGGCCCCGCCTCTGCGTGTAGGTCGCTGGAGGGCGTCTGTTCCCCGCTCAGACAGGACTGGGTTAAAGGAGCCGCTGATTTGGGGGCTCTGGCTCACTGAGGCCAGGGGGATGGGAGGGGCACGGCGTGAGGGGCGGGCCTGCGGCGGCAGAGG
>NW_020174553.1:26777-66033 GCF_003031525.2 Neophocaena asiaeorientalis asiaeorientalis
TCACGCCGCCAGCCCCAGTCCTCTCCCTGCGCTCCGACCGAAGCCCGAGCCTCAGCTCCCAGCCCCGCCCGCCCCGGCGGGTGAGCAGACAAGCCTCTCGGCCTGGTGAGTGCCGGTCGGCCCTGATCCTCAGTGTGGGAATCTCGCCGCTTTGCCCTCCGCACCCCTGTGGCTGCGCTCTCCTCCGCTGCTCCGAAGCTCCCCTATGGCTGCTTTCTTGAGATGGATGTGGCTTCTCCTGAATCATGACAGGGCTCAGGTCTCAGGCCGTTGTCTGAACAGGAAGGACGTGTCAGGCAAGTAAGGTTATTCTTCCTCCTGGGCTCTGTCCTGTGATAGTGTTTCCTCCTGTTCGTCAGAAGCAGATCTCCTCATCATTGTTTCATCTCCCCTAAGGTTGATCTATTAAAGTAGTTGATTATTTATCACCAGCTTATTATTCTTTGCACTGGTTCAGAAAAGTGAAGTCTAAATATTATTGGCTCAGTGGTATCATTGTGTGACGGGAGAAAATGTTTAGTAAATTAGAATCTGAAAACAAGCTATTGAAAGTCAGAATATTTGCGTAGACTCTCATTTTCTTTTTTCCCAAGCTGAGATAATTATAACAATATTCCTAGAATTTGTAGAAATTCTACAAAGAGGAACAGCATTCTCTAAGTACCTACTTTTGTTTAGGTACTGTCCGTGTATCAGATACAAACCTGATTTGCTCAAGGCAAATCAAACTTTTTATCTTAGCTCCAATAACGCAAAACAAAAGCAATAGCACAAAGGTCTTTCAAAAGCTGGATTAATTAATCAGTTACTTAACTAACTCATTAAGAAGAGGAGTATTGAAGCCATATTTTCTTTTATCACAGAAAATCTGCCCAGAGCTCAGGGCCATCAGATAACAAAAAGCACACTACTTAACTTAATCCTTAAAAAATGTGGCATATTAACTTGTATTGCATTCTGAATGATAATAATTATTTGTCAAGGTTCTCGAATGATGGATTATTTTTATTTTTATATAGACTGTATATAACAATATCCACGGGTTATATGCAGTCTCTGAGAGGATATAAAAACTTTAAAACAAAGTCATAATTTTCAGTTGCATTTGGTAAAAATAAGTGGCAACTCAAAAGGTTCTTACACACTGTTGGGTCTTCGCTAAAAAAGTTTTAAGATAAAGTTACATTTTTGATGAAAACTTATTGGTGGTGGTTTTCTATAAAAGGAAATTAGGAATTAGAGTACTTTCTCTGTATTTTGGGTCTGTTTTTCTAGGTAGCTACTAAATTGCTCATGGTCACCGAAAAATGTCTGGACTTTATTGATTTGAATTGTAAATACAGACATCTATTGTGCTTTCCCATTTCCAGCAGCATAATGAAGTTTGATTGTATTTCTTTTTCAATGTCCATTGACATTTTTATAATTTCAAGGTAATTTCAAGATGAAATTAATAACTTTCCTTGCTACTTTTGTGCAAAAAGGCAGATATCCACTATACATGTTTTGAAATTTCTCACCCAAGGTTTTGAAATAAAAGCTGCTTAATGGAGGCTATAAATTTGCATATAACAGTATAAAATAAACTTTTGATGAAGAGAAATAGATGGTACATGAAGTGTAGTAAAAGACTGGCTCCATTGCTTCATGCACAAACCTCATTGAACAAGCAGATTCTTCTAACCGTTGAATAATCATGTAGACCATTTATCTCAGCGATGCCACAGGGAAACAGAGAGTAAAGCAACAAAGCCTTTTTGAAGTCTGGACCATCTGATAGGAACCACTAATCTGTTCATGACACGTAGCCCCAGTGCAAATACGTGTCCAAAAATGTTTCAACATTTACCGACAGCTAATTTGCAGCAAAAACACAAACTTGCTGACTCTATTAATGGGTGAGTTTCTGAAGGTGAACGTGCAAGTGATATTTGGTATTTATACATGCCATATGTAGTTATGTGAATTTTTTCTCTCACTTTGAGAAGTACCAGTAAATTTTCATCCTGGATTGACCTCTCCCCTAAAATCCAGCACACTTCTTTGAAACTTACCTAACAGTCTTTTTCAAATTAATGCAAGCACATTTTAATATTAGCCCAAGGGAGGCTAATTCAGAAAAGTGAATCTTTTCAAAATCAGAACTTGTATCCTGGTTATATTCACACCTTTGCATTGCTTCATTGGAACAGATAATAGAAAGTTTACTATAATCATAGCATCATTTCTAAACAAGGGAGACAGAATAATGGGGAGTCGGGTAAGCCTAAATCCATGTGAGATGATCCAATGGATTTTAGAGAAAAAAACCTGAAAATTTTCCTACAGAGTGTTTAGGAGTTTATAGGAAAATGAAGTCATATTTGATCAAATCCAAGTGTTAGTTTCAATTAATTTATTCTTGCATCCACTATTTTCTGAGTGTTTACTATGTGGGGTTGGGTGCTATTTAGGCTATACAAAAATAAAAATAATCTTTTACTCAAGAAACTTCCAGTTCATTATTAGTTTTCCAGGTGTAGATAGTATAGGAAGAGGTTCTGTTAAGGAAATATGATAATAAGAAAGCGAAAAATTGTTTTTGAGCTAGGCAGTTCTAGAAATGTGAACTTTATCGAGGAAGGAATGACATAAAATTGAAAAAAAGAAGCACTTTTATCAGTGAGATACAAAGAATACGATCAGTGTCAGATAAAACTTTCATCTATAGGACACCACAGAATCAAGTGTCGAAAAAGGCAGCTTAATTTTTTTTGTACGAAGCTAAATCGCAAGTTGTCTTCATTTTTTTTTTTCATTGAATTTCCTAATCGTGTAGAAATCTGACCCACTCCTGAGTAGGAAGTGTGTGTGTGTGTAGGTCATCTACAGATGAAACTTTGGTAAAATCTTGCCGGAGGCTCAGAATCTCAGTCATTTTTGGCTTCATGTAGACAAAATCTGTTCCAAAATAGGAAGATAAGAAAATAGTTTGATTTTTAAATAGGTTGAAAGTATAGAACACAGTGAAAAGAAAAATTCTTGCCTAGAAAGAGGGCAGCAGATGCAGATGTTCTAATTTAGATGAAAACCCGAGGTGTTTTATGGGCTTTCTCTGTGAGAATTCAAGTCCTTTCTGCAAAGTGATAACCCAGTTCACTCAAATTATGATCAGAAGGAGCATAAAGGCAGAACTTTAGTAGGGGATGTTTTGGGAACTGCATAAAGTTCTAAAACTTCGAAACCGCTTTTGAAGATGTGTGAATGATTGTGACATCTGCAGTGAAGGTGATAAAACAGACAGGCATATTACTTATTTTCCTGACTTTCTGTGGCTTGTGGCTTCAATTTTCTGAGCTATTTTCCTGACTTTCTGTGGCTTATGGCTTGAATTTTCTGGTGGATAACCAAATTTGCTTGTGTTTCTTGCATGTGTGACTTGGGTAGCATACCTATGCCCAAATATGCCTGGCTAGGCAGAGTTTCTGTAACTTGGGCTCAGTGCCTGGTTTGTCGACTCTGATGGTGTATCTGGGTTTTGACTGCGAGAGTCAGGATGGATCTCTTCACTTTAGCTCTTGAACTATGGCTATATTTGGAGGGATGTTTTTAACTGAGGAGCTTATGGAGACGATAGGAAAGCCGAGTGGAGGATGCTTGAATCCTCACTAATGGGTGAGAACTGTGTTTATGTAGTTGATTTAAGCACAGCTTTTCCATTGCAGTGTGATTCCAAGCTCCCTTTCCTAAGAAGTGTTAAACCCAATACCCCAGCTTTTAGCCTATTCTAGTCTGGTTTTGATTATTTTTTTCTTGCACCACCAGGATGTTCTGAATTCCATGTTCTATATTCCATACAGTTTCTAACATGTGCCATTTTTGAACCAAGTTGCTGCTTCCCTGTATCAGAGCCCTTTCAGGGAAGCTGGAAAAATAATCAGTTCCTAGTATGTAATTGCTTAAGGTTTCTTATTTCTTTCTTTCTTTCTATTTTCCTCCCTCCCACCCTTCCTTCCTTCCATTTCTTGCTTCTTTTCTTCTTCCTTCCTTCCTGCCTTTCTTTCTTTCTTTCTCTCTCTTTCTTTCTTTTCTTTCTTTCCTTCCTTCTTTCTTTCTTTCTTTCTATTTTCCTCCCTCCCACCCTTCCTTCCATTTCTTTCTTCTTTTCTTCTTCCTTCCTTCCTTTCTTTCTTTCTTTCTTTCTTTCTTTCTTTCTTTCTTTCTTTCTTTCTTTCTTTCTTTTCTTTCTTTCCTTCTTTCTTTTCTTTCTTTCTTTCTCTCTCTCTTTCTTTCTCTCTTTCTCTCTCTCTTTCTGTCCTTCTTTCTCACTTTTGCTTTTTTTTTCTGTTTAAAAATGCTTTCTTTCATATTTCACTAAAAAGTTTATGTGTATAAGACACAAAGTAAATAGGTAGGAAGCTTTCAATCATGATGAGTGGGACAGTAGTAATTCAGCCATTACTGTGGAAGCATATTTAATGTATACTCTTCAATATTATGTATAAATAATTTAATGATGCTGTCCAAGTTCTGGGTTTAAAAAGTTAAATCTGCATATGTGAGACACTTGCGGTCAAATTTTAAGATTGGTAAAGCCAATTTCAAGCTACTTATATTTTGAGTACATATTCACCATTACAAATATATGATGTTAACTAATGAAACAGTAATCCTCAAAGATCTTTGCGTTGTCCTACGTTGATGCATTTGTAATCTGAGTCCATGCGCTCATTTCCCTTCTTGTAGTCACTCTTCAAATTACAGTGGTTATGCATTGAGTTCCATATGCATTTTACCCACCTCCTTTATCTCAGCTTTCCCACACTTTGCCATTCTCATTTTTCTGGAAAAAAACAGCACAGTGATTCCAGAGATGATCGCTCCTGCCTCAGCCGCAATGCTAGTTGTAACACCAGCTCTTAGACCCTGTATTAAAAATTCAGGTGCTTTTTTATTAACATAGTAGATAAAAGTTTGACCAGGACTCAGGCTCTCAAGTTTACTTTAAATACTTCGTCTTTACATGAGTTTTTAAAAAAATAAATTTATTTATTTATTTTTGGCTGCATTGGATCTTCGTTGCTGCACGGGGGCTTTCTCTAGTTGCAGTGAGTGGGGGCTATTCTTCGTTGCAGTGTGCGGGCTTCTTATGGTGGTGTCTTCTCTTGCTGTGGAGCACAGGCTCTAGGCACGCAGGCTTCAGTAGTTATGGCATGAGGGCTCAGTAGTTGTGGCTCACATACTCTAGAGCTCAGGCTCAGTAGTTGTGGTGCACGGGCTTAGTTGCTCAGTGGCATGTGGGATCTTCCCGGACCAGGGATCAAACCTGCATCCCCTGCATCGGCAGGAGGATTCTTAACCACTGTGCCACCAGGGAAGTCCCTATAAGAGGTTTTTGTAAGGAAGCATTTTCTAAAATGTGTGCTAATAATTACTTATGGCCTTTGTTCTCTCTTTGTTTGCCAGAACAGTATTTTTCCAACAGTTTCCATTGTGATTCACACTAAGAAACACCTTTTACATTGTGATCCGTTACACAAATATATATACATATATTAATGAAACAAAAGTGAGTTCATGAGAAAGTATTTTCATCATTGTGATGCACAAGGCACTCACTCATTTTTCTGTTCTTGTCTCATCTATTTCATTAAGAAATATGGCTTGTACTTACAAAATTGATCAAATGACCTTTTACATCAAAAATCTCAGTTGAGGGCTTCCCTGGTGGCGCAGTGGTTGAGAGTCCGCCTGCCGATGCAGGGGACACGGGTTCGTGCCCCGGTCCGGGAAGATCCCACATGCCGTGGAGCGGCTGGGCCCGTGAGCCATGGCCGCTGAGCCTGCGCGTCCGGAGCCTGTGCTCTGCAACGGGAGAGGCCACAACAGTGAGAGACCCGCGTACCGCAAAAAAAAAAAAAAATCTCAGCAAATAAGCAAGTGCTTAGAAACATACCTTGGCCTCCTCTCCAACTGCTTTCTGCTCTGGAGCTCTCTGCTCTCCTCCTGTCTTGATGAAAGGAGTCCCAGGAGTTCATTCCTTTTGGCAGGAAGAGTGACTTCCAGGGCTGGGTCTGTGTTGAACATTTTTAACTCTTGGTTAGATCCACAGACACCACAGCATCTGCTGTGAAATTTGCCAAGTATCCCTCCTGGGAAATGCAGTAATATTTCAGCAGCTCGAATTTCACTCTGAACGATTTCACCCCATCCCTTGTTGTATTTGCCCTACGTGGACTTTATGACATATTTTCTTATTTTCTGACAGTGATCCTGCTATGCTCATGTTGAGTTAGGGCGCATGGGGCAGAGTGAATCAATGTGCTTTAGATTCCATTCTGACTTTTAAACTATAAACCATGACAGGTGATGCCAGGGAGGATACATTTTTTTCCTCAGGTTTATTGAGATATTATGGACATGTAACATGTGAGTTATATGTCATATGACAATGTATGATTTGATGCACACACATACACATATAGTGAAATGATAACAACAATACAGTTAGTTAACACCTCCATCTCCTTACACAATTACCTTTTTGTATGTGTGTGAGAGTGATATTTAAGATCTACTCTCTTAACAACTTTCAAGTATATAATGCATTATTGTTAATTATAGTCAACACACTGTACCTTAGAGCCTCAGAATGGATTAATCTTATAGCTGGAAGTTTCTGTCCTTCAGCCAGCATCTCCTCATTTTCCCAAACCCCAGCCCTAGCAACCGCCATTCTACTTTCTATTTTTATGAGTTTGGCGTTTTTAGATTCCATGTATAAGTGAGATCATGCAGTATTTGTCTCTCTTTGTCTGACTTACATCCCTTAGCATTATGCCCTTAAATCTATGTTGTTGCAAATGGCAGGATTTCCTTCTTTTTTATGGAATAATAATGGAATGATATTCCATTATATCTATGTCCCTCTCTGTCTCTCTGTCTCTGTCTCTCTCTGTCTCTCTCTGTCTCTCTCTCTCTCTCTCTATATATATATATAGAGAGAGAGAGAGAGATAGGTATTGTACATACCACATCTTCTTTATCCATTCATCTGTAGATGGACACTTAACATTGTTTTCATGTCTTGGAAATTGTGAATAATGCTGTAATGAACAAGGGGATGCAGATAGCTGTCTGAGATAGATCTCTCTCTCTCTCTCTCTCTCTCTATATATATATATATAGAGAGATAGGTATTGTACATACCACATCTTCTTTATCCATTCATCTGTAGATGGACACTTAACATTGTTTTCATGTCTTGGAAATTGTGAATAATGCTGTAATGAACAAGGGGATGCAGATAGCTGTCTGAGATAGTGATTTCATTTCCTTCAGATACATACCCAGAATAAGATTGCTGGATCGTATGGTAGTAGTATTTTTAACTATTTGTGGAAACTCCGTAATATTTTCCACAGTGGCTGTATAGATTTACACTCCCACTAACAGTGCACAAGGGTCCCCTCTTCTTCGCATCCTCAGCACTTGTTACCTCTTGTCTTTTGATAATAGCCATTTTAACCAGATGTGGTGATATCTGATTGCTGTTTGATTTCCATTTCTCTGATGATTAGTGTTGTTGAATAACTTTTTTCATGTACCTATTGGCCATGTGTATGTCTTCATTTGAATTATGGCTATTCAAGTCCTCTGGCCATTTCTATATTGGATTGTTTGTTTTTCTACTATTGAAATGTGAGTTCCTAATATATTTTGGATATTAGCTCCATATCAGATACGTGGTTTGCAAATATTTTCTCCCATTTGGCAGGATGCCTTTTCTATTTGATTATTTCTTTTGCTGTACAGAAACTTTTCAGTTTAATGTAGTCCTACTTACTAATTTTTGCTTTTGTTGCTTGCACTTTTGGTGTCATATCCAAAAGAATCATTGCCAAGACAAATATCAAGGAGCTTTTCTGCTATGTTTTCTTGTAGTATTTTTATTTTCAGGTCTTACATTTAACTTTTTAATCCATTTTGAGTTAATTTCTGTAAGTATTGTAAGATAGGGGCCCAGTTTAATTATTTTGCCTGTGAATATCCAGTTTTTCCAGTACCAATATTTTTTGTGTGTGTGTTTATTTTTTAAAATGTTTATCCCAATACCATTATTTGAAGAGACTATTCTTTCCCCACTGAGCATTCTTGGCTAACTTGCCAAATATTATTTGACTGTATGTGAGTAGGTTTATTTCTGGGCTCTTCATTTTGTTCTACTGGTTTATGTGTCTGTTTTATCCCAATACCATGATTTTGATTACTGTATTCTTATAATAAAAGTTTGAAATCAGGAAGTGTGATGACTCCAACTTGGTTCTTATTTCTTATCACTGCTTTGACTATTCAGGGTTTGTTTTGTGTTTCCATACAAATTTATGATTGTTTTTCTATTTCTGTGGAAATTCCACTAGAATCATGATAGAGATTACATTGAATCTATAGATCACTTTGGGTATTGTGGTCATTTTAACAATATTAATTCTTCTGATCCATTAATATGAGATATCTTTCCATTTATTTGTGTCTTCTTCAATTTCTTTCATCAATGTCTAGTAGTTTTCAGTGTACAGATTTTTACCTCCTTAAATTTATTCTTAAGCATTTTATTATTTTTGATTGTTTTCTTTATTTCTTTTTCAAATAATTTTTAGTATATACAAATTTTATTGATTTTCATATGTTGATTTTTTTTTTTGTCCTGCAACTTTACTAAATTTATTAGTTCCAACAATTTTTTTGGTGAAGTCTTTAAAATTTTACAAGATCATATCATCTGCAGAGACAATCTTACTTCTTCCTTTCCAATTTGAATGCCCTTTTTTTTCTCTTGCCTGATTGCTCTGGCTAAGACTTCCAGTACTATGTTGAATAGGAGTGGTGAGTGGGTACTGGTCTTGTTTGTTCTTTATCTTAGCAGAAAAGCTTTTAACCTTTCATCATTGAGTATGATGTTAGTTGTGGGTTTGCCGTATATGGTCTCTACCAGCTCCTTTTTTCGTTCTCAAGATTGCTTTGGCTATTCGGGGTCTTTTGTGTTTCCATACAAATTGCGAAATTTTTTGTTCTAGTTCTGTGAAAAATGCCAGTGGTAGTTTGATAGGGATTGCATTGAATCTGTAGATTGCTTTGGGTAGTAGAGTCATTTTCACAATGTTGATTCTTCCCATCCAAGAACATGGTATATCTCTCCATCTATTTGTATCATCTTTAATTTCTTTCATCAGTGTCTTATAATTTTCTGCATACAGGTCTTTCGTATCCTTAGGTAGGTTTATTCCTAGATATTTTATTCTTTTTGTTGCAATGGTAAATGGGAGTGTTTTCTTGATTTCACTTTCAGATTTTTCATCATTAGTATATAGGAATGCCAGAGATTTCTGTGCATTAATTTTGTATCCTGCTACTTTACCAAATTCATTGATTAGCTCTAGTAGTTTTCTGGTAGCATCGGTAATAGGGTAATTCTGACCTCATAAAATGAGCTTGGGAGTGTTCCCTCTTTGGAAGAGTTTGAGAAGGATTGGCATTAATTCTTCCTTAAATGTTTGGTGGAATTCATCAGTGAAACCATCTGTGCCTGGGCTTTTCTTTTTGTGAGGTTTTTGTTGAAAGTGGGGCATTAAAGTTCCCTACTATTATTGTATTTTGTCTGTTTATCTCTTTAGATCTGTTAGTATTGACTTAATATATTTAGGTACTCTGATGTTGGGGGCATATGTATTGACTACTGTTATATCCTCCGGATGAATGGACCCCTTTACCATTATATAATGATGTTATTTGTCTCTTGTTACAGTTTCTGACTTAAAGACCTTTTTTCCTTCTGGTATAAGTATAGCTATTGCTGCTCTCTTTTGGTTTCCTGCAGTAGTTACTCTGGCCAGGAGCCTGGGTTCATAGTCGCCCACCTGGAGCTTGAGTTCTTGAAGGCTTACTGAAAGCCTGAGACCACAGGAGATGGCTTGGTCTGCAGGAGCTAGCCAGAATTGGGATTCATGGGATTCGCATAGCCTGGGTTTGGGGGAGCCTGCCAGGAGTCTGGTGCCATGGAAGCATTCAGCAGCAGAGTGGGCTGGGAGCTTGGGTTTGTGGGAGATGACTGGTGGCCAGAGTCTTGAATGTTGGCCAGGGATGGGGTGGACGGGGATCCTGGTTCCACAGGAACCACCTTGCGACATGGCAGCTGGCAGGTGCTGGGATATGCTGGGGGCCTGGGTTCTTGGGGGCCCACCAGGAGCCTGGTGGTTTGGAAGACGCTTGGGACTGCCGCAGTCACATGAGGCTGCTGTGGCCAGCTGCCATACATTTCTTCAATCTAACATCGTCTAGTGGTTACCTTTAGAATTCCCCGTTCAGCTCACAATAGCTGATTTCTCTCAGTCTACAGTGATGGCTCTTGCTATTCATTATGATCATTGAGATTCAGCTCCTCTCCTCCTTTTCTCATCTCCACCAGTCATACACAGCACATCTGATCCAATGTGACAGTTTCACGACCACTTGGTATTGGTGCTGGGAGAGAGCCAAGAGAATTTGGAAGGACTACAAAAAGGCCCGTTTGGCTGGAGGACGGAAAGTGTGGGGAGGAACTGTCAGATGAACTTGGAGAAACAGCGGCAGGGGTGAACAATGCAATGACAGGTTAAGTTAAGAATTTTGGTCTTCGTTCACAGTGATGGAAAGCCACTGAGAGTTTTTGGAGGATGAAGTTGGAGTGGGGAGGTGTTGCATAGTGCAAAGGTCAGTTGGGCTGTAGCGTGCGATCTACCGGAGAAGGTGGTTTCAGTAGTCCAGGCGAGCTGTGATGACAGTTAGCTTTAGGGTGGAAATAGAGAGAAATGGATATAGTGGCGGATTAAAAAAATCAATTCATCATTATCATACATTTCCGAGTTGCTTGAACTATTTTTTTGTTTGTTTTTTCTTTTGTTTTCTTTTCTGGAAAAGCCTGTTAATGCTTAGTATGGGAAAATTCTCCAACGGGCTCCATGGAAATTCATATCACAAGAAGAAGATCTCTTACTCAGTGTTTGTTCTATCGTTACCAGAAAAATATCCTGGAGTATTTAAGAGAAGATGCTAAAATTAACAGATATATCATTTCCTTTCCACTCAAGTTTAATGACTTGCTTCACTCTTGGATCTTTATACCTTTCGCTGCCCAAACTTTAGTGGTCAGTTTTTTTTGTTATTAATGAAAGTAATTGAATGGAACAGTTACTTACAGATTTTTCTGTGGAATTTAAGCCATTCCATCAAATATTCTAAAAATTTCCATTTCACCTGAGAGTGGACATTAAAAAAATAATGTCCTTGAGGAAAAAACTTAGAGCCCAATGTTTTACCACCTCTATACTTAGTTCATCACTCTACAAGACATTATGTCTTTGGAAATTGCCAGCAACTATTTGGAGAAAGAACAATGTATCCTTATCCACAGCATTTAATAGAAAAATGAGTAAGTGAAACTGTGCTTTAGAGAATAAAACAGATTTCTTAAAATTTATTTAAGTAGAGCTACTTCTGGTGTTCCATGCTCATTTTCAATTTTGATAAAAAAGTTTTAGAAGTTTTCCACACTTAACACTCAAAACAAAATAGTGAAAACTTTTTTGATGATATTCATGCAAAGCTTCTTTTTTCTTGGTTCCTTTCTTTCTAATGTCTGAAGTTGTTTTTTTAAAATTTATTTATATAATGGATATGTTTTTATTGTTATTTACTATATTTTACTTATTTATTCATGTTTTTTATTTATCTTTATTTATTTATTTATTTATTTTGCAGTATGTGGGCCTCTTACTCTTGTGGCCTCTCCCGTTGCGGAGCACAGGCTCCTGACGTGCAGGCTCAGCAGCCATGGCTCACGGGCCCAGCCGCTCCGCGGCATGTGGGATCTTCCTGGATCGGGGCACAAACCTGTGTCCCCTGCATCGTCAGGCAGACTCTCAACCACTGCGCCACCAGGGAAGCCCGTGAGTTAATTTTTTATGTTATGTAAGGTACGAGTGCAACTTCGTTTTTTTCCTCGTGTAGTTATACACTTTCCCCAACACCACTTGTTGAAAATAGTGTCCCTTGTTGAATGATCTTGGCATCCTTGTCAAAAATTATTTGACTGTGTACGTGAGGTTTTATTTCTGGCCTTCCCATTCTATTTCATTGGTATATATGTCTGTGGCGATGTACACTTTAAAATACATTTTATGTCTTAAATATCTTTAAAAATACCATCAAAATTAGCTAATATTTTGGCTGGGTAGAGAATTTTCCTTTTATAATTAAAGGCATCATCCCACTAAATTCTAGCTTCCATAGTTGCTGTTTAAAACCGGTAAGCTGGGCATTTGGTATAACCTTTCAATCTGGAAACTCACGTTCTTTTTTTCTGCTAAAATTCCTTGTAATATTTCTTAAATAATTTTCTTCCTTCTACTTTCTCTTCTCTCTCTTTTGAGCATATATAATATGGGTGTTGCATTTCATGAACTAATTCTCTTCTGTTTTACTTTCTTTCTGGTTTCCATTTCTTTTTCTTGTTGCTTGCTTTCTGGGAGATGTGTGCCATTTTATCTTGTAATCCTTCACTGATATTTTAAAATTTTTACTGTAATGAATTTTGTTTCCCAAAACTGTTTTATTGTATTCTCTATATTTTTATAGAGTCAGTATTTTCTCTCATTTCTTCAAGATGAATAATATATTTTTGAAGTTTTATTCTCACTCCATCATCTCAATTTCTTTTGTTTTCATGCTGTTTTCTTATCTTCCAAGTTATGTCTTCCTCAGATGTCTGATAATTCTTGGTTCCCTTCTCACAGTTAAGAATGGGGAACAAAAATCTTTGGTGGTAACTTTGATGCATTGTCAGTACTTGTGAACTTTGAACTTCTCTCTAGGGTAGGATTTCTCAACCTCAGCACTACTTACAATTTGGGTTAGATGTCTTTTTGTCATAAGGGGTGGGGCTGTCCTGAGCCTTGTAGGACATATAGCAGCATCCCTGACCTCTACCTGCTACATGCTAGTAACACTCCCTCTTGTTGTGCCGTAAACATGTGTCCAGGTAGTGCTACATTTCCCCTGGGGGTGGACAAATTGCTTCCAGTTGTGCACTACTGCTTTAGTGTAGGCTGCTTCTTACAAAACCTCCCTAGAATCCTCAACTCCTCTTGGGCTGGTCAGATTCCCAGGAAAGAACCTTCTAATCACTTGTTTGGAGGGTAAAGGTGTGGCTCTCAGACTTCTGAGAGCTCAGTGGGGCAAGGCTATCGGGAATCTCTGCATTTATATTGGTGTGCCTGGTTCATTATTTTCCCCTGTGTAGATATAATAACTAAGCCCTCAACTGTTTCCAGTATTCACCAGTCCAGAGACCTTCTGTTTTCTTTCTCCAAAAATAAACTTCCTATCTGGATTAGCATGGGGGCAGGAGATTTAAAAATATACATGTCCTTTCAAACAATCTTCCTTATTTTAGCCCTCTACCTCCACCTCCACCATGAAGCCCCCTCTACCAGAAGTGCCCGGGTCTGCCTCTTCCTGAAACGTTTGGAGAGTCTCTGTTGTAAATTGGGTTGATTCTTAGCTTTTTCCTTATTACTGACTTGGTATCTACCTTTCTTGACTTCAGGCTTTTTAACTTCCAAAATTCTGTTGCTGTGCTCTTTAGTATACTTGTGACTGTTGTCTTAGTTTATAGGCTGCTATAACAAAATACCATAGACTAGGTGGCTTATAAACAACTGAAATTGATTTCTCATATTTCTGGAGGTTGGAAGTCTGAGATTAGGTGGATTTCTTTGTTTAAAAAGTGCCTTTTACTCTGGGTTTTAGTAGTGTTTCAGGAGAGAGGACATGTAGATGTATGTTTTCACATTTTTAACCCAAAAGATTCTAGTTTTGTTTTTTAAGATTTTTGAAATGTGTAATAAAATTTGATCTATTAAAACAATGTCTGACCTAGACTTACAAAAGTGATGTTCTAAGAAAATGTTTTTGTTCAGTTTCTAAGTCTGCCTTTTTGTGTTTAATACATTTTAGAGAGTCAGGTATATTGAGTGGGTAATTATGATTTGAATTGTCTAAGAGGGTTTGATTAATTATGTATGTAAGTTGTATTAAATGTTTTAAAAGGATTTAATTTGTTAAACTTATGAATTATTGTGCATGATTCAAAGAACAAGTGAAATTGAGGTTTCTACTTTTAGCTAAAAGTTCAGAAATAAAATCTTTCAATTTATCTTATGGTGTTAAGTAAAGCAATATTTTAAAATATATAAATTTAATAAATATTAATCAAAATATAGAAAATAGCAGAGAGAGTTTCTTTCCATGTATGAAATCCTGCCCCTTCACCTTCAGATGTTAAAAGACCACTGACAAATATCTATCACATTGTATTCGTTGATTGACTACATAGAAATGGAAAATAATCAGAAGACAAGCTATTGTAACAGAGACAGTACAATTAGGATACAACAGTTAAGGCAAACCCTAGTTCTGAGGGTTTGCAGTAGTTCAGGTGTGAAATGAGGCTGGAATGCCTGCAATATGGGCAGAAGCCATGGAGAGAAGTGGATGGAGGAATGCTTTTGAGAAGAATAGTTGCTACTTGGTTACAGGCAACTTATGGGACATAGGGAAAAGGAACTTTCCTGGAAGGCTCCAAGCTTTCTGGCATAAACAGATTTGGGGATGATGGTAAGGTTTACTGAGACTTGGAAAATTGGAGGAAGACTAGATTGACTGTGGGTGGGATGTAGCCATTAAGGGCTTAGCTGTAGAGTAATTTTTTGAGATACCTGTTGGCCCTTTAAATGGAAATATCTATAGGATGATACAGATATGGAGCTCAGAAAAGTGGTCTGGGCTAGTAATAGCTGTTAGTTCAAATCTCGTGGGGAGGGGAGTTTGTCAGCTCAGTCCCGTAAAAAAAAAGTAGAGTGAGAACGAAAGAAAGCCTATATATGGTTTGCCACCCAAAATGGTAAATTACTTAGTAGATTGTATAACCTATAAAAGTGTTAAGCTTGTAGGATGGATTTAAACTGCATTTTAAACTTAACTTATTAGAAAACATTATTTTGATGTGTAGAGAACGTTTTTCTTTATTTAGAGACTCTTAAGCCACTTATGAGTATGGCACTATGCAATTAATGTGCTGTCTAAAATAATTTAAGCAAGCAGAGTGTGTACCTTTTGTCAGATTAAAATCCTCTCCCTACTCCTGTTCACACATGGAATTACAAGACCGGAAGTGATGTATTAAGTCCATGTATTCTGAGCCCTTGTCTCTTGCCTGGATTGCTTGTGTAATATTTCTGACAAGTGATAGTTGACCTTTTGCTTGAACACCTGCAATGACAGGGAACACTCACATTCATAAGAAAGTTTGTACAATTTTACGTATCTTTGTTTCTTATAATTGTCCTTATACTGAACTGGAACATTCTTCCCTGTATCTTCCAACCTTGATTCTTATTTTGCTTTAAAGGGCCAGCTAGAATATAAATCTTTCAAATATCTAATGATCATTAGTGTGAGTTTTATGGTACAGTGTCATAACTTCAGGGTCCAATGTGGCAGATTTCTGAGTTCTCTTCTCCCTTCTCTCATCATTTTCTCTAAAATGTGACTCCCTGAGTGAACCCCGGTGCTCTGGACGTGATCCCAGCAGTACAAATTCAGTCCTACTATGGTCTATCTTGTTTGGACACTGAATTTCTGTTAATGTAGCCTAAGATTACTTTGACTGTTTTGGAGGGGAGTTGCTATATTACAGTATTGTCTTATACTGGAGCTTGAAATCTACTAAAATCCTTTTATGTACCAGCTGCTAACCAGGCCTACTCCCTTCAGAACTGGTACATTTGATTTTTAAAATTTAATTATAGGCCTGGCTGTTATCCTGTGAAATTTCATCATGTTAATTTGGCCAACACTTATAGCCTGTCAAGGATTTTTTAGAGCTGGGTTTTGTCCTTTAGTACATTAGTTGGTATTACCTACGATTTTGTAAGCAAAGCTGACATTTTTGTGCTAGGTATTTCATATATGTTCTTTCACCTGGTGCTTCTAATACCAGGTTCAGTGTTTACGACAGATCTTTCCAATCCCTGGAGGCAGTGTAGTACATGGTGGAGAGGAGAGTGGGATAAGAAGTCCAGTTCAACTGTACTAGCTGTGTGGTCTGGGCAAGTTCCATCACTCTCTTGGCCTCTCTTTCCTTATCTGTAAAGCAGGGATAATAATAAGTGCCTTGTGGATTTGTTCTGAGGAGAAAGTGAAATAATTCCCATAAATCACTTACCACAGCTCATGGACAAAGTACATCTTCAATAAGTGTTAGCTTGTGGTTTTAGTAGTTCCTTTCCAGTGAGGTCTGGCAGGTCTCACTCGCTTTCCCAAGGTCACAAGCGAGTCAGAGAATGAATCAGGGCTTAGTCCACAGGTGCTACAGTCAGAAATCATTGGATTCTGACTTTGGGCTTGACATTTGCTAATTACATGACCTTGGATCTGTTCTTGAAACCCATTTACCTTCAGTTTTCACATCTATAAAGGGGAGAATTTAGTGTCTCCATCAAAGATTGTTAGGAGAATTCAGTTAATAACATGAACAAAACCCATAATGTTTGGCTTCACAAATGATAATTCCCTTTCCCATCTTTCCTTTTTTTTTTTTTAAAACATCTTTATTAGAGTATAATTGCTTTACAATGGTGTGTTAGTTTCTGCTTTACAACAAAGTGAATCAGCTATACATATACATATATCCCCATATCTCCTCCCTCTTGCGTCTCCCTCCCACCCTCCCTATCCCACCCCTTTAGGTGGTCACAAAGCACCGAGCTGATCTCCCTGTGCTATGTGGCTGCTTCCCACTAGCTATCTATTTTACCATCTTTCTTAATCTACCTCTCCATTACCCAAACCCATGGGGTTTGAATTAAACAAGTTATGAAAAACACTTAGTCTATAGTATGGCATGTAGAATGCATTCACTATTTAGTGAATTATTTAGCTCTTAGTTAAGAGCTAAAATTTTACAACAACTTATACCTATGGGATTTGAGGAAATGAGAAGATATTTCTGAGTGTTTTCCCCATGGTTTAAGTAACATAATTAAAAGTACTGATACAATTTCCAAGTGACTTAATTTCAGTTTTTGTTTTAAAAGGTAAATGTTTTAAATTTTAAAATATGCAACAATCTGAGACAGTAGAATCAAGTGACATTCAGATTATATAAGTGCCATAGAAGTTGAGGAAAGTCAAGGTGTAAAGTTGACTGTTGTAGCCAGAAAAGATTGATGACAGAAGTTCTATTCAGGATGGACTGCTAAAGATGGGTAGGATTTGAAAAATTATATCAGAAGAGGAACCCATAAGGAGTAAAGAGAACTGTTTTGTCTCCAACATGTAGAGGCAATCACCAAATTATGTATGGGGGCGGGTGGGGAGAAACAGAACTGAAAGACACTTTGAACTTTCACTGATTTAAGTTTGTACCTGAAAAAGACTGATTTGAATGGGTTTTTAGCTAAAATAAAGTAAGGTTCCATTCCTGCACACTTTCATTTGTATTTGCCATTCAATCTTGTTTCGGTCTGAATTTTACTAGGGCAAAGAAGGTCAAGCAAACATCTCCAGTTCCTTTCTCAGGGCATTTAGCTCATGTAGAGGTAGGGGTGGAATGAGTAGTATCACCTACACTGTATTTAATGACTGTTTACCATCCTGTGTGCACACTTAATCCTCCCAAGAACCCTAAGAGGGAGGTACAATTATTGTTTTCAGTTCACACGTGAGGAAACTGAGGCTCAGAGAGATTAAATAATTTACTGGAGGCCACACGATGAGTCACTGATGGAGCTGAGATTGACTGGGAGAGTTGGGTTCAAGAGGCTCTGGTCTCATATGTATATATATGAAAGAATCATCCCCGAAATGGCCATCATTAACAGAGTTGCACGCACTGATGCTAAGTTTACGAGCGTTCACCTTGAGAGAAAGCATTTTCAGAAATGTCACATTCTATTCAATATTTCCAGTTGAGTTTCAAACTCAACATGTGATGAATAACAGAATTATACATCACACTTGCACTCAAAGCTGACCACAACCAAAATTCACAGTATGATTGAAACAAGCCCATGTTTAAAAAAAGTTTTCATTGAAGATGACAATCCCATGAAAGGAGAAGAAATATTTTGTCTTAACAAGCAATACAAAATAGATCCATTGTCAAAGACCATTTAATTTTTAAAGATCAACAATACCAAACGCATAAAGTGGACTATAAGAAAAGAGTTTTGTATAAGTATGATTTAATTAAAGCTGTTTATAGTTATTGTCTCCCACAGTAGTTAAGCAGGTTGGCTTTTAAGAATTTCTTTTATATACATTTATGAAATATTGAAACCAATCAGACCATTAATGTACACTTACTGCAACTTTTTTATAAAGAAAATAATGCTAAACTAAAACCAAAACTGATATCATCATTGAAATTAATAGCTTTCAGTATGTTTGTATAGATATTTTAAATCACAATGGAAAAATTTTTTCCAAAACTGGAAATGCATAATATTTGTGTAAACTGTGGAAGATTTTAAATGTGATTTTTTGACAATATTTTATATTTTAGAGTCACATTTTTTTATCCAGATATTGAGTTTTTGATTTATTTATTTATTTTATTTATGTTTGGCTGCGTTCGGTCTTCGTTGCTGTGTGTGGACTTTCTCTAGTTGTGGTGAGTGGGGGCTGCTCTTTGCTGCAGTGCGTGGGCTACTCGTTGTGGTGGCTTCTCTTGTTGCGGAGCACGGGCTCTAGGCGTGCGGGCTCAGTAGTTGTGGCTCACGGGCTTAGTTGCTCCGTGGCATGTGGGAACTCCCCAGACCAGGGCTTGAACCTGCATCCCCTGCATTGGCAGAAGGATTCTTAACCACTGTGCCACCAGGGAAGTCCCTTGAGGTTTTGTTTTTTGAAACTAGTTTGTCATAACACATTGTACCTAATCACAGTATTTTTTTTCTAGGACTATTGTGAATGTGTAGATTTATGTTTACTGCTGTAGGACAATTATTTATAAAATAATATTAAATCCAGTATTAGCTGCCTATTTCAGACACTTAACACTTGCAGAAATCCATGTTGCATTTACCACACTGAAGATTTTTTTTAATGAATGTGCAAATACTATTTTTAATTTTTTTGAATTTTTGAATTTTATGTAATTTATTTTTTTATACAGCGGGTTCTTATTGGTTATCTATTTTATACATATTAGTGTGTATAAGTCAATCCCAATCTCTTTTTTTTTTTTGAGAGTCACACTCATTGTTGAAAGTAAATGAACTCTTCGGGTTATGGTACAGAGTTGTGTGTTCCAATAAGCATGTGATTATATTAAGGTGATGGTGGAGGAAGATAACCTCGATTCCACTGGGAATCTTAAATTTTTGTAAATTTATTGGGAAAATCATTTTTCCTGTACTGCTGAAGTTTCTTTTTGGTAAACAGTATCTTTTGAAAAGAAAAAGCATGAAGGAGAAATGGAGGTGTGTACATTTCCTCAGATGACCAGCGTTGTATTCATGAATATCGGGTATCTGGCAATGAACGGTGTGGGAACTGTTCATTTCTCAATCTGAACTAAAATACTTTCCAGAACTTTTACTTTTGCTTGCCCGTTTGTTTTGTACATTTCAGCTCTGTATTTAGCTCCTGTCTTTTTTCTTTTTTTGAGTATTAATACTTTCTATAAAGATTTTGTGAATATGTCAAAAAAAAGAGACGCTGCTCGCAGAAACGTGAATGTGGGACTCATACCAGAGCCAGAGAGGAGAGGTCATGGACAGAAGGCAAGGCTTGAGAGACTGCCTCGGTTGACCCAGGGTCAGTCTCTGACCCATTCTGGCTTTGAGTCTTAGTCTTTAATCCACTAGTGATAGTATAATTCTTTCAACATAAGGTATTGAGTAGCCCTTTGGGAGTTTTTCCAACTATATCTATCTGCCGTGTCCACTTCTGTACAAGAGTTCAGACGGGACAGAGCACAAGGCATTTATAGATGATAGTTATGCTGCATTTTTGTGTGCGATTTTCAAAGCTTTTCTATTTATGGCTTAAATCTCCTCTAAGATGTAATGCAGTCTCTTCCCATTTCTTGAGACTTGTTAAAAGTTCTGAGCTAATTTCCTTGCCTTCCCTTCCTTCCCTGCTGAGTCCTGGGCAGCATAATGAGTATTCCAGTCAGGACTGTAAACCAGTCAGTCAGGGGCTTGTGGACAGCCTGAACAACAGCCTCTTAGGGCCAGAAAAGTCTGTTCTGGTACACATTGTGTTGCTTAGTACCAGCTGTAATTGAGCTTAAGAAAGCAATAGTTAAGGGAACGGTGAACGTTTCCCCAGAACCAATTTTACCCCTTAATAATCACCATGCAACAGCTGTCTTCAGGTGAAGGCGGTGGGACCACAGACTGGCTTCCACTTCATTCCATGGGATGTAAAGTGGAAACCAACAGACCAGATTAAAAAAAAGCAGAACGCAAACAAATAAAAATCCCTATCTCTTCTCTGCACTGTATTGAAGAGACACCGTGAACAAAAGTAACATTATCATAAACCCATATGAATAAAAACATAAAGATTAAACTTTACTGATGGGATTAGCACTTTGGTTTGTAATACTGCCTTGCTGTCTCTTGTAGTGCTTTGCTGCATTGGTCTTCTGGGTGGACAAAAATGGCATGCTAATTTTATCGGTCCATGGGAATCTGAGACATTTAATGAATTCACAATGTTTCCTAAATTATAACACCTTAAAATTTTTACAAAGCACTGGATTATTAACGATCATATAGTGATGTAAAGAGCAGTGGTTTCTTCCTGAAACTGGATTACTTTAAGAAAGCATTAGTATTACAACCGAGCATTGTTGATAATTAATTAAGGTAATGACTAAAGCTGTGAAGAAGTGTTATATACTTTTCTCAGCTGGGATGTTCATTACCTGCTGGGGCAAGATTTTGATGAAATAGCTAGTATTTAAGCAATAATTTACCTGAGAAATAATCTGTGTACATAGGATAAAAAGGTCTCACATATAATTCTTGTAAAGGATTCATAGGTGTTTTTTCTTCAGTCAGAATACAAAGAGCAGGAACAACAAGTAAATAGTATGCATTTTAATGACGTGCTTTGATAGTGAAAAGTACTTTATTACAATGGTGTATGTTCGCTGAAGAAATTTTGAAAAAATACAGAAAGCTTAATGAAAATAAAAATCACCCAAAATCCTACCACTCAGAAATAATTGTTATTTTTGTGATTTTGAATCCTTTGATATCTTTTTAAATTAAAAATGTTTATTTTCCCCAGCTTTAGTCAGTTATAGGTGATCAATAAAATCGTATGTATTTAAATGATTTGATATGTGTATATAATGTGAAATGATTACCATAATCAGGTTAATGAAAACATCCATCACCTCACAAAGTTACCATTTTTGTGTGTGTATATGGTGAACACACTTAAGATCTATTCTCTTAGCAAGTTTCAAGTATACAATACAATATTATTAACTATAGTCACCTAGCTGTACATTAGATCTTCAGAAGTGATCCATCTTACAGATTAAAGTTTGCACCCTTTGAGCAACTTCTGCCCATTTCCACCACCACCCAGCCCCTGGCAACACCCTTTGACTCTTTGTTCAACGTTTTTGTCTCAGAGTCTACCTGTGCAGATTACGCAGGATGTGTCTTTCTCTGCAGAACTTATTTCACTTAGCATAATGCCTTCAAGTTCCATCCATGTTGTTGTAAGTGGAAGAATTTCCTTAATTTCTTATGGCCGAATACTGTTCTCTTGAATCTACGTACCACATTTTCTTTATCCATTCATCCTTTGATAGACCCTTCCACTGTTCTCATGTTTTGACTATTGTGAATAATTCCGCAGTGAGCACGGGAGTAAAGACATTTTTTTGAGATACTGATTTCATCTGGATATACAGCCAAAAGTGCTGCTGGGGTGACATCTTTGCTCTGTTGAGGTTTGAATTAATCCCCACGGTGTGTAAATGTAACTGTTCTTAACGAGCAAGTTATTGTGGGAAAGGGTTAGTCTCTTTGCTTGTACACGTCTTTTGGTAAATGCGTGAATTTATCACCCTAGAATATACACCTGGAAATAGAATTGCTGTGTGATAGAGCGGATCTCTGTTTGGCTTTAGTAAATTCTGCCAGTTTTCCAAAGTGGCTGCGCAAATTTACAGTCCCTCCAGCAATACGAGAGTTCCAGTTTTCCTTATCCTGCTCAATTCTTGGAATTGTCAGCCTTTTTAATCTTAGCCATTCTGATAAGGCTTTGGTCTCAATTTTCTTTTCCCTGATAAATAATGATGTCAACCATTTTAAAATTAGCTTATTGGCCATCGGGATACAGTTTTTGCTATATTAAAATTTTGCTCATTTAAAAATTGGATTGTCTTTTCTTTATTGCTTTGTAGCATTTTTTCCATATTTTGGATATCACTCTTCTGGTAGATTCATATATTATGACTATCTCCCAGTCTGTGGCTTGCCTTTTGACTCTCTTACTGATATCTTTTGATCATATTATGGTCCTTTAATAACTATACAGTAACATCCCCTCCCCAATAGCTTAGTTTTAAAAACAAAGTAACAATGCAAGTTGGATATGGGCTAACATTTTATGAAGTAATACAATATAAAAATTTTTTTGTCTAGGACTTGTTACTATTTTCAAGGTAAGAGCCTTCAACAGTTTCTACTGGCATTGTTGTTTCTAGACAGAAATGTTAAATGGAGGATTTTTTTTTTTTAAAGGGCTTCAAATGCTTGGCTTATTTATTTATTTATGGCTGTGTTGGGTCTTCATTTCTGTGCGAGGGCTTTCTCTAGTTGTGGCAAGCGGGGGCCACTCTTTATCGTGGTGCGCGGGCCTATCGCTGCCTCTCTTGTTGCGGAGCACAGGCTCCAGACGCGCAGGCTCAGTAGTTGTGGCTCACGGGCCCAGTTGCTCCACGGCATGTGGGATCTTCCCAGACCAGGGCTCGAACCCGTGTCCCCTGCATCAGCAGGCAGATTCTCAACCACTGCGCCACCAGGGAAGCCCCAAAATAGAGGATTTTTAAGTTTTGGCTTTCCTACTCATTTTGATACCTCCAGCATGTCTGTCTTATAAATTACCTCTTCATGTCCTTAGGTCTTAACTCAGAGAGAATTTGCTCATGGGTGAGCACTGGGTACCTCAAGAGTGCTTCTAGAGGCAAAGCCACTGCATTTGTTGTTTAAATAATCTTGATCAAAAAAGACAGTGTCCTAAACCAGTACAGATGCACAGATATCTACTGAGACCACTTTTTTGCATAAAATAACACAGACATATTCTCTGTTTGTGGAGCAGCTTACTTTTTTTTTCTTTTTTGCGGTACGCAGGCCTCTCACTGTTGTGGCCTCTCCCGTTGCGGAGCACAGGCTCCGGACGCGCAGGCTCAGCAGCCATGGCTCACGGGCCCAGCCGCTCCCTGGCATGTGGGATCTTCCCGGACCGGGGCACGAACCCGTGTCCCCTGCATCAGCAGGTGGCCTCTCAACCACTGTGCCACCAGGGAAGCCCTGGAGCAGCTTACTTTGTCCATAGCTACCAAAGATCTCCATGAGAAACCAAACTTGGAATTCAAACTCCTTATTATGGGCCTCAAGACACTGCCTAGTCTGTACCTGGCCCATCTCTCCAGTTCATCCTGGACCATCTCTCCCCTTGGTCACAGCTCTTCAACCACACAGGCTTCTTTTGATTCCTCCAATGAGACAATATTTCTTCCTATTCCTCAAGTGAAATTGCTGATACATCTAGACCTGGCTGCTCTTTAGCATGCCTTGTCCTAGAGCTACCCAGACCATGTCTCCAACATCCTTCCCATGTGACCCTTACCCTTCTCTTAAGTATGAATCGCTTGCTTCGCCCCGATGCCTGCCCTCCTCATTTTCAGAGAACCACTTCCTGCTCGAGTTTCCCTCTCTCTAAATGTCTTTCCCTTCTCCTTCATGTCAAAGTCACAGCTCTTTTGAAAAACTATCCCAGTGATTTCTTTGTTCTCTTCACTCTACAGCCCACGTTATTTGTATCATAATCTTGGCGTTTGATTTAATGTAGTGTAAATATTTTTTAGTTAGTAGACTCCTAGCATGCAAGAGGCTCAAGGCATCAGGACACAATTTTGTGTACATAGTATCATTTCAACAATGGATAGAAAATGCATAAGAAAGGAATTTTAGGAAAGAATAATGATTGATTTAAGTGTTGTGTGTATATATATGTGTGTGTATAAGATGTGTATATATATAGTGTTCTACAACGAGCATGTGTATTCAGAGGAAAAAGGAAAAAAGAACACAAAAGAAACATGTAGAAAAAAAGGAGTCTCCTTGGACAAGGTCTAATCACTATGTCATGTTATTTTATAAAATAGGCCGTATACTTCTTTCAAAACTTAATGCAAAAATGAAGTTTTTTAAAATGAACTTTCATTTGAATGAATTTCATTTTCATTAATATTATTTCATGTAAGTGAAATTAGGAAGTATAATTTCCACACAGGTTATTCTAACTACTCTAAAGAGAACACTTTTTCTTTTTGATAACCTGTGGCTAGCTGGTTGGAAAGCAGGCTTTTTTTTTTTTTTTTTTTTTTTTTGCGGTACGCGGGCCTCTCACTGTTGTGGCCTCTCCCGTTGTTGAGCACAGGCTCCGGATGCACAGGCACAGCGGTCATGGCTCATGGGCCCAGCCACTCCGCGGCATGTGGGATCTTCCTGGACCGAGGCACGAACCCGTGTCCCCTGCATCAGCAGGCGGACTCTCAACCACTGCGCCACCAGGGAAGCCCGAAAGCAGGCTATTTTAATCCCACGTGGACTATCTACAGAGATTTAGGGGTAGAGAAGCCTGGAATCCAGGCTTTGCCAGCTCCTCCCTGCAGTGAGAGGCGGGCCGTGAGAACCTCTGTCAGAGCATATTAATGAATCCTTGGGTTGTGTAAGGGCAGCTCTGGAAGAGAGTAGGAGGTGGAATGTAAATTATTCTGCATAAGGAAGTGAGAAAGTGGAGTTTTTGGAAGGGAATCCAGGAAACACGAGCCTGGAGGCTCATTGCTTGAATGGACAAATACTTGCTTGCCTGATACGGGCGGGTACTCTTCTAGGTACTGGAGATTCATTGGTCATCAGGCTGAAGCCTGAGACGTTTTTTTTTCCAGGGGTGAGGGCGCTAGAGGGCTTTGAAGAAAAGGGATGTTTACTGTTTTATGTTGTTTTATGCGTGGCGTCTACGTTGCCCCCAACTTCCCATCAAACTTAACAATGTTTACAAATGCTGTCTGAACAAGATTTGGGGTTGTATTTGGTTGAATGCAAATCGGGGAAAAGAGATGAGCAGCCCAACCTGACAAGGCAGTGCAGCCTGCCCAGTCGTTATGCTTCTGGAATCAGCATCTCCCACGCTCCCACACTCCCCCCGCCCCGCGAGGTGGGGGTGCGCTGAGTCCTCCAGAAGCCGAGGCTGCATGGACCCTGTGTATCGCAAAGCAGGAAAAAGACAGCCCTTCTCCTTTTGTGTCCTAGCCTGTTGGGGAGTTACCCAAACCACCTTGCTTGTGTAGCGGTATGTCGCCGGGTTTACCAAAAACAGTTGTTTCCATTTTAATTTACATCTCGGACCCTTTATCTCCTCTGCTTGAAACTTTTCAATGGCTTCGTTACCCTCATGAAACTAGTCCCTATCCTTAAAAAAAAGATAGAAGAGCCACACAATCCAATGCCTGTCGACCCCCATGTTGCATTTACTGGAGTTGAGTCCATCACATGGAATCTTTCAGAGCCTTGGCACAATTTCATCTTCCCATCCTTGGCCCCTGGCTCCTGCCTGGTTACATCTCAGTTTAATTGTCTCTTCCCCAGAGAAGCTTCCTCTGGCTCCCCGAGGTTAGATCTCCCTGTTCAGTGCTCTTACAGAGTCCCCTAGCTCCTCGCACACTGAGCCTACTTGTAGTAGCTTGCTCTCTAGTGCCTGGTTACTGGGCTGCAGGTTAAGTTTTTTTTTTTTTTGGCGGTACGCGGGCCTCTCACTGCTGTGTCCTCTCCCGTTGCGGAGCACAGGCTCCGGACGCGCAGGCTCAGCGGCCATGGCTCACGGGCCCAGCCGCTCCGCGGCATGTGGGATCTTCCCGGACCGGGGCACGAACCCGTGTCCCCTGCATCGGCAGGCGGACTCTCAACCACTGCGCCACCAGGGAAGCCCGCAGGTTAAGTTTTCATTGTGCACTGACAGCTTCTCTTTGCTCTGTATCCTCAGAGCCCAGTCTAGTGAGTAATAGATTAATAGAGCAGACAGGAGTTCCCGGGAATCTGGAGACTGCTTAGAGGGACAAACCCCAGAATGTCTTCAGAATTTACCTCCTTTGCTCTGACCTGGGATCTTTGCACCTGGGGGAGTTTTTCTCTCCTGAGATGGGTTCCCTCCCAGGGGGACTCCGTACTGCTCCAAGGTTGTCTGTTTCTCTCTGGCTTGTTTGGGCTCAGGGTGGGACCTTGGGTGCAGTGCAACTGTAAATCTGAGCACAAAAAAACGCAGGATGTCCACAGAGAGATAAAAGCTAGTTATCATGGCGGAGCAACAGCTCTGCAAGGAGCGACAATAGTGCCGACACTAACTGCCTTGTTTCTACTGTCCCCTGGGCGAGGAAAACCAGTGTTTACCCATGGTAATTCTTATAACTTTGGCGTTGGGACTTTGGGATTGTTTGTGTCTGGCGAAAATTACTTGTATTCTGGGAAGGCCCTGAGTTGTGCAACCTATGAGTTTCCTTCACTCCTGTCTCTTCCCAAATTACGTTACTCAGTTTGACATGCGCTGTTCTGTTTACTCTTTCTTTTCACATCTTTACTGGAGTATAATTGCTTTACAATGTTGTGTTACTTTCTGCCGTACAACAAAGTGAATCAGCATCACGTACACGTATATCCCCATATCCCCGCCCTCTTGCGTCTTTTCTCTTAACACACTGACTTCAAGTGTGTCAAACATTTCTGCTGCTTCTCACAATTCATCCAGGAGGGATTCCAGTGTTCAGTGCCAGGGCCCTGGCTTTGATTTGTATTTTAGATTTATTCATTTGTGTCAGCCCACATTCCTTCAGAGAGCTTGTTGTCATTTTTCTATAGACTCTGGCCTTGAGTCTTATCTGTTTTCTTATCAGAGGCTCTGAAATCCTTGGGGATCTAAGAGGCGGCGTGAGGAAAAACCAACTGCAGAAAAGCTACTTCAGCTGCACAGCAAAGGGCCCTTGTCTGTGTGCCTAGCGAGGCCGCTGCATCAGTCTTTTCAGTTCTCCCTGCAGCCGCGCTGTACTCTAATTCGGAGGGCAGTACGTGCCGACAGATAGAAAAACACGCCTACATCAAATCCTCCCTTCTTACCACCCCAGAAATTTTAACAAAGTGGGTGAAACTAGGCCCTGGTTAACAGAGGGTAATTTGGGTTGGTCTGAGTTTACTAAGCAACAGCACCAGTGTTGCATCAATTCTATTTTATACATACGGTCAGGCCAGGTGACTTAGGCCAATTAAGCTTACAAAAATTGAATTTGACTGGGATTATTTTATCTTATGCAGAGATATTTTCCTAGAGCCATTTAACCTATAAGAGAGAACAAAACTGGGAAAGTTACACGTTTCTTTCTCTTTTTTAGAAACAGATCACGAACTCTAATTTGACTAACAACTTGAAGAAATTACATGCTGTTTCTACTCGATGTTACACAAAAGCTTTGCCTCTTCTCCTTGTTGGCCACCTCTGTTGTCATGGCAACAGTCGCGCTTTCACAGATGTAGCAGTGCATTTGCTGAGCAGGAAGATGAGACAGTTGTTTATGAGGATAATTATTTAAGAACAGGTGTCATTACCATAAGACTCATTGTCACACTGGTTGGAAAAGGACAAAATGGAATATTGCCATCATATGAGATATGGAAATTTTAGAAGAAAGATAGCATAAATAAATGACATGATGTACAGAGTCTTTTTTGTGCACTAATTCAGTATAAATATAAAAATGCATGGAATATAAATATAAGGTCATTAAAATTTAGCCCTGGAAGGGACCTTAGAAATAATCTGGTGTAAACTGTTAACTTGTTCTAATGTACAAAAAAAAATATATATAGAACTATTCCTCAGCAAACTGTGTGTGTAATTTCTTGTGGGAATTCAGCGAACAGCGGAAACTTACATTGGGATCAGGAGAAATGCAGGGTAGTCTAAGTAGACATCATACGGTTTCAAATTCACCTCCTTATTAATGAAATAAATATATTTTCTTGTAATATCTGAGAAGCTTCTGTGTGGAGTACACATTTTTATGGTAATGACCCGTTCCATCTAGGGAGGTAATCTCAATTGAGCAAAGTAATTGAGTTTTTAATACAAATTTTTCTTGCATATGTGAGATAACTAATCATTTCTCACCAAAAATGAAGTTGAGCTAAATTACGTTATTCTTGAAGGTATAAGGAATGACTCTGAGCTGAAGAGTAGTTGCTGATGGCCATTGAAACTCCCTTATTCATCCTTAAAAATCATCTAATAACATACTCCTATTGGAATTACTTGAAAATAAGTGGGCAGGGTAAGGGTCTTTCAATTTCAAGAGAACTAAGGATTTAGGCGAACTGCTAACGAATAGTTTGTGAACCAATAGGACGTCTGCCCACGGCTTAATAACATCCCTGAAATCCTGGGGCATCTCTCTTCTCACAATGTGATTCTTTTTTTTTTTTTTTTTTTCGGTATGCGGGCTTCTCACTGTCGTGGCCTCTCCCGTTGCGGAGCACAGGCTCCAGACGCACAGGCTCAGCGGCCATGGCTCACGGGCCTAGCTGCGGGGATCTTCCCGGACTGGGGCACGAACCCGTGTCCCTTGCATCGGCAGGTAGACTCTCAACCACTGCGCCACCAGGGAAGCCCTCACAATGTGATTCTTATAAGGTTGCACTTTGGGTGACTTCCCCAAGGTTTAAGCTTTTCCTTCTCTAACATTTGTAAGACATCTTCAACATGCCGGGTACTTTATGCTTTGCCAGTTTCAGAAAGTAAATGATATTTTCCTATCAACTGCTGTTGTGGAATTCTATCAGCTATATCTTGGCATTATTTCTAAGAACACTTTGTTTTCATTCTAAATATTACTTTTACTGATAATGATGGGGACAAAATTGATGTATGGATTGTAGGATCAGATTCATTTTCCACATTCAATCATAGGATTCAATTTTTAGGTATGGAAAACAACAGGAAAGTGTGGGCTTTGTGACTTGCTATATTATTTTGAATCAAAGGTAACACTTAAAAGGAATTTTTAAAGTGTGTGCAGCACTTGGTACTAAACTGAAATTTCATTGCAGAATGTTGAGGAGATGTGAACAGCAGGGAAGATTTTGGACCATAGTATCACTATATAATGAAGGAGTTTGCAGATATTGACTGTTGTGGGAATTTTGATACAAATATTTAGCTGATGGATGAATTAAAACCAACAGCTCAATTTAGCGTGAACTCTCAAAGGCCATCAGTTTAAACAGCCTGTGGGTGCACATCAGTCATGAACATGTCAATAATCCTTGTGATTAGCTCAGGACACAGTTCTGAAGGTTTTAAGCTGGTAAAAAGAAACAGCTATATTTGTGAGCGCATGGGACCCATGAAGGCCCAAGAGGCAATAAAATGTCAGTGGTTCACCGAATGAACTTCGGAGTCAGAGAGAGGGTTCTAATCTAAGCTTGGGATCTTACACGTTCTGAAACTTTAGGTACGTTAAACTCCCTAGGCCTCTCAGTTTTGCTGCTGTAAAATGGTAATAATTTCTGACTCATAGGGTAGAGTAGCAATGTGATAAAAAGTACCTTATAATATATAACAGGTACTCAACAGTAATGATTACTATTTTGATAGTGACAGTTTAATGAATCTTTGTATGTGAAGGTAAAATATCATGACTCTTTTTCATTTTAATTCAAAATACTTTTGTCCTAGGAAATTAAGTATTAATTCCTAAGTAAGTATTTACCAGTCAGGTCTCCAGTAGGAGCGAGCTCCCGCACATCGATGCCCAAGTTCTCTTCTGCTTATCCCTGTTCGGATTTCTTGAAGATCACTTTCACGAGGCCATTCCTGTCTGTCATTGAAAACTAGTTACACCCACACTGCCTGGGGACAGTAAGACAGGCTGACTGTGCGATAACTTGATTTGAGAAGCAGATTTAATCCTTATCGCCAAATGTAAGGTCCATGGAAAGAATTACTATTTCCCTTACTGGAATTACAAATGCTTAGATACAAATTAGATGGACCCACATAAGAGAAGAAGGCAGTGAATTACTTCTTTGGATCTTCCATGCTTGTGGACATTTATGGAAATTCAGAAGGCAAAGACATGATAATAAATAAAATGTTTTTCTTGGGGTGTTTATGACCGTGAGGGGAGAGCAATTTATCTGCATATGTGGACAATACAGATATACACACGCACACACACACACTACATATAGAGAATATATATATAATTACATGCTGTCCTTGGCAATAATTGAATAAACTCTAAAGATAAAACTTTACCAGTCAGATATGTTTGTAACTCTTACACTTCTAAATACCATTAAATAATTTGTGAATGTATTTTACCTTGTTTTGGGTTAAAGTATTATAATTGATGCTATTTTGGGGAGCAAATTAGCACTAAGTTGCAGACGTCTGATGTAAAAGAATGTTCATTTTGAAAAGAGATGTACTGTAATTGAAATAATTGAAACTTTCATTAGAGTTGAATTTTCCTCTTGTCTCTTTCTTTTTAGCAGTAATGATAGATTAGAGAATTAATTTCTTTTACATTTTGTGGCTTGATTGGCAGCCCTTAAATATTCTAGAGAGAAAATTTAAAAAGACCCCACCCAGTTTCTTGTAAGTCCTGGAATTGACTTTCTGACAGGCCTTTCTTCCTAGGTCAACTTAGGAGAAAAGGTAAGGATATGGAATTCAATTGCTATTAGAGAAAAAAGCTTAGTCTATATTCTTGCAGGCACAGAGTCAGAAACTATTTTAATCATCCTTCACAAGCCTGTGTTAAACACACTCTGCAGATCCCTGGAATGGGAATTTGGGCGTGGTTGCCATCAGCAGTATTTGGGGCTTTCCTCCCCCTCACGTCTCAAGACACATTTAATAGATGTGCACACAGATTTGTGGCTGTTAAACTGTAATCCCACAATTGCTGTTGGAGAACTTCACCATATGTCAGAACTTCCTTACTCTGCTACTTTTAGCTGTGCCAAGTTATTTTGAGAAACCGACTGGTGATTAATAGCAGAATTGTTTAGAGGGTCTTTAGGAAGAAAAAATTCTGTGTCCAGGCATTTGTCCCAAAGACACGTATGAAGCATAGAGGAAACCAGAACTGAACCAGAGATCTCAGTGTCTCACTTGCATTACATGCTTCCTGTTTCAACTTCCTTGTCTCTGTAATAATGCAAAGAATCTTCAGTTTTAAAGAAGGAAGATGAAAATTAGAAATGTACAGCATCCAAAAGCCAGAACACAGTCAGGACTTCAAGATGAATTCAGGTTGAACTCCCCTGGGAAAGATCACTTTCCATAACTTGGTGCATGTCTCAGTGTGAGCTGAGGAAATGGAGGGTTGCAGAAGAAGGAAAGAGTCATTGCTTTCATGGGGCTGTCCATAGCCATGGCAAATGAGCTTCCTTTGCAGCAAGAGGTTCTGCCACAGGACAGATAGGCAGCGTCTCTGAAAAAAGGGGTGAGAGGGATTCAAGAATAAAAAAGCAAAGAACCTACGGTAATTTAAATGTGATTTTGGGGAGTCTGCCCGTCTGTAATTCTTGCATATATAGCTGTAGTTAAGTAACAGGAAAGTAAAACAGAGAAAGAAACTGGGAGTCTATTATTAAACCCTTTTCAAAAATTATTTTTTTCCTAAAGCATCATTTTTTGGTCTGCATTTTCGTTTTTTTTTTTTGCCATTAAATTCAAGAGCAAAGCTGTGTGTGGATTAAAATGCAATATCCTGACCCTGAACTTCAAACTGCATATGAATTCTAATGCAAGATGAGTTATTTTAAATAATGCATCACATATTTAAACCCAGATGTGGTAATTCACAGGGGAAAAATATTCATGATGTCCAGGGCTCTATACAAGGTAGAAAAAGCCAGTGCAGGCTCCCTCAGGTCATTTACTGGGGTGTTTTCAAGGCCATTCATCCAGTCTAGGGAAGGGAACCAACATTTACTGAGTATCTAGGTGCTAGATACTGTTGTAAGTACTAATGGTTCTGAACCACAACTCTATGAAGAAGGCTGGGAAATCCTAGCTACATACAGGAGGAACTCAATGTTGGGAGAAGCAAAGCAGTCTATGACAGACTGCACAGCTAATAATGGCAAATCCACATATCCACATGAGGATTACCGCAAATACCAGTACTGCCCACTGGAGCAGGCTGCCTTCTAGCTGGGCAGTACTATACAAGTGTAAGTTAATGGGGTTGACAAGGCTCTTTTACACAAGTTATTTCATTAGGTTCTGGGAGGTGGGTGTTGTTATTTTTATTTTTTGAACAAGAAAACTAAAACTAGTTATGCTTGTGTAACTCACCGTGAGCCCCAAGGAGCAGAGCTAGGTGCTTAGATCCACGTCCTACAATTGTTGGCCGTGGCCATATTTCTGAATCGATAGGTGCCTCTTAACAGCACAGGGCATCAGAAGCTAAGATCACAGGGTTTTCTGCCCATTAAGATCTTAGGGTCAGTTGATTTCCTAAATTGACTGTCCATCACCTCCTTTCTCTCCCCTCCTTTCCTTCTCACAGCTCCCCAGGCATGTAACGCATTTTGATTTCTTTTAAGCCACCACTGTGATTAATTTGTGTCAAGAGCCACTATGGACATAACACAGGTTTTCTAGATTTTCCTTGCTTTTAAAATGAAACCTCAAACATCTTCTAATTTCTGCAGAATTTTTGCCATGAACATCATAGAGAAGAAAAGGAAATATCAGTTAATTTCAAAATAGCAAGCACTGAGGAAACTATAAGGTTCAAGACGTCTTAAAAGACAGAAGCCTAGTTATAATTGGCCGTAGTCTCTGTAAAACGTGAAGAGTGCTGTATCTGTTATCCTTGGGTCCCCTTCTGTGATTCTTTTTTCTAGATAGTCCCCTGGAACTCTCCATCCCCTCATTCTTTCATCATTCGACTTCTTCCTCATTGTGGGCCCTCCACACTCAATGCTACCCTCAGTTTCAGGTCTTGTAGTTGTCCCTGGGGTCTTGTCAGTCCCCAGACTCTGGGATCTCCATTCATGGAATAGCCAGGTACCATGGGACATTAAATCTTGGCTAAATTCCATCTAGGACTTCATGACTGAAACTCCACAAAGAGAAGGAAGCTGATGATTTTTAGAACTGGAGAAAGAAGAAGACAGTGGTGGTGCTATGGGAGTGGAGGTGATTACTTTGACCATTCCAACCCCTTCCTTGAAAGCATGGCTGACATCAAAGGTGTGAGACGGAGGGCAAATAAAAGGTGGGTTCTGGAGGCACTCAAGAAAACACTTAGCAGAATTCCTGGAGAAGGAGGAGTGGGATCATGACAAATACATCCAAGAAATAGGAACTGGAACAGGAAATCTCCCCATCCCTCTCGTCACTAAGTGTTATGGATAGAGGGTTAAAGAGTGATCTTTTACAGGATTTGGTTTTTGTTTGCAATATTCAGGCATAATGGTTATTAGTTATGCATTCTTGTTCATAAGCCAGTTGCCAGTTGTGACCTCTCTGTCTCAAGATGCATAAAGTTGACTTGAACTATTAATACCATGGCTTGTGGAGGGCCCAGGCCTTCCAAAATGCCAGAAACTTCCTAGGTTTTACCCATATGGTCTGTCCTCTCCATCTCTGAAAGATTTTTTTGTTACATGTTGCCTATTTTATTCCATGTCAAACTGGGTATCAGTCTTTACCACTTTCCACAAAGAAGCCTCTCACCAACTCTTTGGCTCTCTCTTTACCTCTCTTTGCCACTTCCATCATTTTTTCTTTCCTTCTTTCTTTTGGACAAATTTCTCTTTGTCCCAGATCTTTGCATCAGCAGATAGCCAGGCTTTGTAGAGATTCTCACCCAATGATTTGAAGACTTTTCTCAACAAAAGTGAATTTCTGCTTAAGGGAATTTCTTGTTCCAACTGCTAGAAGAAGAATACTTTCTCCACATTTTAATAAAGTTGAATCACTTTTAAAAATCTCATACTTAGGAACTACTGTGATGCTGTCATGGGGTCCTTCATCAAGTTACCCATTCTTCTCTGTAATCAAGAGGCTCTGGAAGCTGATTCAGATCTAGGAAATGGGTTGGGCTGTTTACTGTGGTGACTCAAATCTGGCATAATTCATCAGATTTAACATTTTTAATAATAACAATCAAGTATTAACTACCCAGTTATTTCGCTTCTAGAGACCTTATGATTATTATGATAATACCAAAGGCTTCTATAGGATAAACTATGTGTATTGCCCGCCAGTCCGGTTGACTATCACGCTAGCCACATGCATGTTGTTCCAGTGGCTTTGGGGCTGTCTTTTGGCCTCTGCCAGTATCCCATTCTATTTGTTGAGATCAAGGAGACAGTTTCAAAGGCAGCATGTTTCATCCTTCTCCTTGACCTACGAAGGACAGGTACTACTGCGTTTCTCAGAGATAACCAGTGCTTTTCTTTATCTACATATTTCAAAAATTATTTGAATCTTTGACCAGGCTTGGAGTTAAGAATTTAAAACCTTTAACTTATTACTTAATTTTTTTAAAGTTCTGTGCATTTAGAAGCAATTAGTCGATTTCTAGTTCCTGTGTTCTTTTGTGCCCCTCTTTTTTTTTTTTTAGCGGTACACGGGCCTCTCACTGTTGTGGCCTCTCCCGTTGCGGAGCACAGGCTCCGAACGCGCAGGCTCAGCGGCCACAGCTCACGGGCCCAGCCGCTCCGCGGCATGTGGGATCTTCCCAGACCGGGGCACAAACCCGTGTCCCCTGCATCGGCAGGCAGACTCTCAACCACTGCGCCACTAGGGAAGCCCTGGCATTCTAGTTTTAATCTCAGATAAAAATGAATTTGTATCTATTTTCTGTAAATAAAAGTCTATGAAGACCCATACTAGGGTAAGGCTAGTCCAGATTAGGCTCTTTTATTTTGTGCTCCCCATGGCACCTTATACTTTATGTTGTCTAACACTTATCACAGCCATCAAAACCTCTTTAAAGCCTTCCTCCCCACTGCCTTAGACCAGGGAGGTGGGGACTGTGTTGGTCCAGCTCCTCTGTCCCCAGAAGCGGGTTATCCTTGGAGCCGTCTTGGGAAGGTGGAGAGAAACTCCAGGTATGTTTGTCATATCCCAGGCCCTATCGCCCCACAGCTGCCCTGCCGCCATTTCTGTTCCCCTGTGGTCATCTCGTGTCAGTCTGGGGCTTATAGGAAGACGGCCTCAGACTAAAAAATAAGGTATAAAATGAATGGGAGGTGGTGAAGTAGTGACAGCGTGTGTAGACAGCTCAATAAAATTGGTCGTAAGGGAGGGTAGAAAAACAAGGCAATGTGTGGAGGGGGGTTTGACTTGCTAGTGGGATGGAGAGAGTGGACATCTCCCACTCTGTCTTTCTTGTTTTGTGTTATATGTGGAACCCTCTTCGGTGACTACGTTGCTTTACGTTTCATTTACTCATTCAACAAGTAATTATTGTAACCCTACCATGTGCCAGGTCCAAATCTCCCGTATTTCCACACTTTGTCATATTTAACTTGTTTTAATGTGAATTGTACAAATAATGTAAAATTCATTATTTAGCAAAAGACTCTACCCCACCTCCATACAATGTGTTGGTTTGTACTTTGATCATAAGTATTGGGTTTTCTATCCCTATTGTGTGGCTGCTGCAGCCTGAGGTGCGTTCTCTCAGTGCAGTGGTTCCTCCCGGGAGTCACGTAGTTAGGACTTGACTAGAAGATAACCGGAAACTCTGTGGAAGGAGATGGATGCAAATTATGTCCAGCGGTAAAGGAAATGAAGAAGAGCTATCTGAATATTTAGGGGGCTAGTTTCTGGTAGGGTTATAGCAGTCCCACAGGACTAGGTGATTAAAGTTTCTGATATCAACTTTCCTTCATACACACTTCCTCTTGACCTAGAAATTTCCCTTCCAAATAGATTGTGTCTCTGAAGGGGAATATGGCCTTTGACAGCCACTTTCTAGGTCAGTGTGCATCCAAACTCAAGGTATGGTGCTTATGGTACTGACAATTGAGGGGAGGCGAAGACCTTTAATTAAATAATTAGAAAAAACCCAGTGTCTTCTTGCAATATAAAGAGCAATTTTGACAGTGAATTTTTAAAAAAGCTTCTGGACTTTGTGTTTAAGAAAATAAAAAGGTAGCGTTATTTTTTTAGATACCTGGAATATCCTATTAATTCATAGTAAGGAAGGGCAAGGAGAATACCAAAGGCTTTATTTTACATAATATCAAAGCTAATAAAACGTTCTGAAATAGTTTTATTCACCATTTAGTTAATAACCAAATATAAAAATACAAGCAGCAAGAAGTCTAAAAGTATTGTTTTATTAAGTCATCAAAATTCTAAAAATAGATTTCAATATTTGGCTATAGAAAATTATATAAATATGCTTGAATTAAACACATTTAATGTATGAATGGGTTTTTACAATCTCAAGCTACTCTAAACACTTTTAAATAAATACTGTAGTCTCCCCACCCCATCTGCAGGTTTGCTTTCAAAACTGGTTTCAGTTACCTGTGGTCAACCACAGTCTGAAAATATTAAATGGAAAATTCCAGAGATAAGCAATTCATAAGTTTTAACTTGCACGCCATTCTGAGTAGCGTAATGGAATCTCGCGCTGTCCCACTCCATCTCTCCAGGACATGAACCGTCCCTTTGTCCAGTGTATTCTGCCTTTTAGTCCCTCAGTAGCTTTCTCAGTTATCAAATGGTCTGTGAGTTATCGCAGTGCTTTTGTTCAAGTAACCCTTATTTTACTGAATAATGGCCGCAAAGTCCAAAAGGAGTGATGCTGGCAATTCAGATCTGCCAAAGAGAAGCAGTAAAGTGCTTCCTTTAAGTGAAAGGCTGACAGTTCTTGACTTAATGAGGAAAGAAAAAAAATTGCTGAAGTTGCTAAGATCTAGGGTAAGAATGAATCTTCTATCTGTGAAATTGTGAAGAAGGAAAAAGAAATTCCTGTTAGTTTTGCTGTTGCACCTCAAACTGCAAAAGTTAGAGCTACAGTGCGTGATACACACTTAGTTAAGATGGGTCTACAAATTAAACTTTATCATAGGTATGTATGCATAGGGACAAGGATAGTATATAAGGGTTAGGTACTATCTGAGATTTCAGGCATCCACTGGGGGGGTCTTAGAAAGTATCCCTCAAAGATAAGGGGGAACTGCTGCACCTCGCATGAGTGCCGTGTAGGTATAGGGAGATAATATAGCCCTTAACCTCTTTTTCCATCCAACTACCTCAGGTGGAAACTTACTTTCCTCTAATATCTGATGCATTGTTCCTAGATAATAGAGCTACAACAAAAGCTTTACCAGAGAAATAAGGTAAGAAAAAAGGATTCTAACATTTCTATGAAGGGATTATAGAATGAAATCTATTGAGGACAATGGGAGGAGATTAAAGAATGGGGAGACCTATATTCTTTTCTTGAAGTTTGCTAATTTTAAGAAAACGGAAACTTTTATCTCTAGTATCCATTCTAGTATCCATATCTCTAGTATCCATTCTTATCTCTAGTATCCATCCATCCAAAGCAACTTTTCATGTTCTTAAGTCTTCAATCAGTGGAACTCATACAATATTGCAATAGTTTAAAAAAACGTGGTCTTAGGTAGTGGCATTTTAGATAACAGGACATTAATTTTTAAGTGGTATAGATTCTATACTAGGTGTTGAACTGTGTACATGTCAATTACTCAGATGCAAATGAGGGGAAAATTTAAGGAGTTTATATGATGACTCTGTTTCTCTGTTAATCCTTTTAAGCCCCTAGATGTCACTCATGCAAAACTCTGTTGCTAGTTAGGAATAGCTTTAGGAAGGTTTAAACAATTGCACGTTTATGGTAGGCCATGCCAAGTTATTTATGCTTCTCTAATATTCATTATGTATGATTATCTAACTTCTAATTTCTAGGTTGATAATGGGATCATCACAAAAAGCCAAATCTTTTAATTTTTATTTTATTTAGTGAACATCATACTGCACTGTTATTTAGGATTTAAACCTTAGAGAGGATTTGAGGCAGCCTGCAAGATTAACCATAGTGCAAAATATTATCATTTATTCTGTCATGTGTCTACAAAGATAGCTGGGATGGTCATCTCCTAGTTTTTTGCTGTGTTTTATATACTATACTATTACCTGGTTGGCTTTTTGCAAATTATGTGTTTTTGCAGGAGAAATGCCTATGGCGGGAGAATTCACGCACATACACATACACACACACACACACACACACACACACACACACAGCCTTATTGAGATGTAATTGACATATTACATTGGGTAATTTTAATGTGTCCAACATGGTATTGAATGTTCTATATATTGCAAAATGGTTACCACACTAAGGTTAGTTAACACATCCATCACTCACGCTACCTTTTTCTGGTGTGAGTAGGGTGAGAACTTTTAAGACATGCTCTCTCAGTAGCTTTCAAGTGTACGAAATAGTATTGTTGACCATGATCGTCATGCTGTACATAAGTCCCCAGAGTTTATACATCTGGTAACTGGAAATTTGTACCTTTTGACCACTTTCATCCAGTTCTCCCACCTCCTCACCTCTGGCAACCACTCCGTTTCTGAGTTTAGTTTTTAGATTCTAGATATAAGGGAGATCATATAGTATTTTGTCTTTCTCTGGCTGACTTATTTCACTTAGCATAGCGCCCTTGAGGTTCATCCGTCTTGTCGCAAATGGCAGGGTATCCTTCCTTTCTAGGGATGAATAATATTCCAGTGTGTATATATATATAAAATACCAGTGTATATATATATATAAAATACCAGTGTGTGTGTATATATATAT
>NW_020174553.1:66077-104115 GCF_003031525.2 Neophocaena asiaeorientalis asiaeorientalis
TATATATATATATATATATATACACACACACACACATATATATATACATACATATATATATATATAAAGTACCACATTTTCTTTACCCATTCATTCATTGACAGACACTTAGGTTGTTTCCGTGTCTTGGCTATTGTAAATAATGATGCAGTGAATATGGGAGTGTAGTTATCTCTCCAAGATACTGACTTTATTTCCTTCAGATATATTCCCAGAGGTGGGAGTGCTGGATCATATGGTAGTTCTATTTTTAATTCTTTTAGTAACCTCCATAACATTTTCCATAGTGGATGCACCAGTTTACATTCCTACCAACAGCACAAAAGTGTTCACTGTTGAAAAGCTCCACATCCCCGCGGACACTTATCTCTTGTCTTTTTGCTGATGGCCATTCTGACAGGTGTGAGATGATAACTCATTGTGGTTTTGATTTGCATTTCCCTTATGGTTAGTCATGTTAAGCAACTTTTCATGTACCTGTTGACCATTTGTATGTCTTTGTCAAAGTCTCTATTCAGTTCCTTTTCCATTTAAAAGTCAGATGGTTTGTAGTTTTGCTATTAAGTTGTATGAGTTCCTTATATATTTTGAATATTAACCTGTTATAAGATACATGATTTGAAAATGTTTTTTCCCTTTCCATTTTTGTTGATTGCTTCTTTTGCTGTGCAGAAGCTTTTTGGTTTGATGTAGTCCCAATTGTTTATTCTTGCTTTTCTTGCCTGTGCTTTTAGTGTCATGTCCAAAAAATTGTTGCCAAGATCAATGTCAAGGTCTTTTTCTCTATGTTTTCTCCTACGAGTTTTATAGTTTCAGCTCCTACATTGAAGTCTTTAATCGACTTTGAGTTAATTTTTGTGAGTGATGTAAGATAGGGGTCCATTTTCATTCTTTTGCATGTGGATATCCAGTTTTTCCGACACCGTGTATTGAAGAGATTATCCTTTCCTCATTGAGTATTCTTGTCTCCCTTTGTCAAATGTTAGTTGACCATGTATTTGTGGATTTATTTCTGGGCTCTGGATTCTGTTCCATTGGTCTATGTGTGTGTTTCTATATACTTTGTTTTTTGGTAAACTTAAAAAATATTATTGCTTATAATTGAAATTAACTTCTGTGGATCTGTATTTGAACATGAATAACACAAATTTTACAAGTTAATGTAACTCAGTACTTCTTGTTTAGTTTCAGCTTTCTCATCTCTTCCACTCTCTCCCCAGAGTTTACCCACCAACTTGTGTATTCTCAACTGAGGATGTTTTCTGCTAGAGCTCCAGATTGAAAGTGAGGCAAATCTCTGTGACTCTCAAATTCCACCAGAGATGGTTAAAATTATATGTCAATTTAGCTGGGCCACAGTTCTCAGATATCTGTTCAAACATTATTCTGGATGTGAAGGTGCTTTTTGGCTGAGATTAACATTTAAATTGGTGGAATTTGAATAAAGCAGATTGCCCTCCATAATGTGGATGGGCCTATCCAATCAGTTGAAGACTTTAATAGAGCCAAGACTGACCTACCCTGAGCACATAGGAATTTTGCCAGCAGACTGTCTTTGGATTCAAATTGCAACTCTTCCCTGAGTCTCCAGCCTGCTAGCCTACTGCAGCAGATTTTGGACTTGCCAAACCTCAACAATTGCATGAGCCAATTCCTTGAAATATATCTCTCTGTATATATACACATTCTGTTGGCTCTGTTTCTCTGGAGAAGCCTGGCTAACACACCTCCCTTAACCAGTTAAAATTTCTGTTGAGTTTTATATCAACTCACCCTTACCCTTTGACCCTGAGGGGGTACCCAGAGCAGAGAGTACCATACTGTTTTGATTACTATAGCGTTATAGTATAGATTGAAATCAGGAAGTGTGACGTCCACAGCTTTGTTCTTCTTTCTCAGTATTGTTTTGGCTATTTGGGATCTTTTGTGGTTCCAAAGATTTTTAACGATTTTTTTCTATTTCTATGAAAAATGGCATTGGAATTTTGATAAGGATTGCTTTGAGTCTATAGATGCCTTTGGGTAGTATGGACATTTGAACAATTAATTCTTCCAATCTATGAGCATGCAGTATCTTTGTGTTTATTTGTGTCTTCTTCAATTTCTTTCGTCAATGTCTTACAGTTTTCAGCACATGTAAACTTTTTATCTGTGTGAAGCTAACTGAAATGGCAGGGATCAGACTTATTTCAGGAGGTACTGTGTGGAAGGAGATGAACCCAGATTATATTCAGGTATAAAGGAAATGAAGAAAGAGCTCTTAATACTTACGGGGCTTATGTAACATTCTTAAAGGCACCCCACCTATAAGAGTAAGCTTAGATTGATTCAATTAGTTGAGGTGTAATAAAACTAATATTCTTGCTAAGGACTGTTAAATAGTAGTAATAAGTTGAAAAATATGTTGAAGATTCAAAAGAGGATCTTCAAGAGTTAGAATAGTTTTTCTGAATTCTATGTTTATCTTGATTCCTGTTTGGATTTAGATTTCAGAGCCTAGCTTTTGTTGGCTACAAGTTGCTGGAAAGATAGTGTTGGCATTGATAACATCTATGAATGGCTCACTTAAGGAGTTACAAAGTCCCCTTTTACCCTAAAATATCCTCCTGTGCATCTTGTGCTTAAAAATTTCATGTGTTGTGTCCAAAAGTTTCCCATGGTTAATCCATTTGTAGTTTAAAGCAACACAGACTGCTGTTGAGCTCACTCAGTCTAACTTCACACTGATAAAGCCTATTAGTGATTGAATTGACTCTGTTCTAGATAAAACATCTGATTTCATTATATTATCTTCAGTTACCTGGCAGAGTTCTGAGGGAGTGCATTGCAGGACAGGTATGTTTTTGTGGGGGTGAGGTCTGGGGGATGAGGGTGGGTTTTGTTATGATGCATAGAAGACAACATGAAGGAGGAAAGACCCTGAGAGAGAGCAGGAGACCAGGGAAGTTTGGTGGTGTTGGGAAGGCTCCTTTTGGGGGATCACTCTTTTGCTGAAGTTCGAAGAATACACAGGATTTAATGTAATCGTGAGATGGAGGCATTTCTTGGCTGAGGGAAGAGAGTTGCAAGAAATGAGGAACTATGAATCATCTAATACATATATAATCTGAAGTGTTACATTGGTAGAGTGAAGACCAATTTACTTATAACAATTGGAAGCCTAAAAAGTAAATTTTGTTTCAGATTACATTTTATATGGTATTAGCTGATGGTATATTCTGTTACCTTTCAGAACTTATTTTGGTATTCACTATGTTCAAATAGCTGGGTGATAGAGGGAGAGAAAAGGTAAAGGTATATTGAACTCATGTGATACCAAATTATGATTCTGGTGAGAAAATGGAAACAGAAGGGAAATTGACATTTACATTTACAAAAAGTATTATAAAATTGGATTGCTTAAGGAAGTTATATGTGTTCTACTCATAAGGCCAAGGCAAATAAGTTGAGGGCAGTTCTTGGACGGAATGCATGAGCAGAAGGGAAGTCTTAGGATTCTGTTGGGTCCAGAATGTTTGTTCTTATAAGAGGAAGCTATCTTGAATCTTCAGATTTTTTGGACATTTTTCAATTAGTTAGAATTCAAAACTTGTGGTCCTATGTTGCACAGTACAGCTGTTCCCTCTTTTTTCAAGGCATGCTAGTACATCATTCTTTCATAACACTGGTTCTCATGGTGATAAAACTGGGCTATTGCCATAACATGAGGTAGGTAGTAGAGTGTGTCTCCTCCTATGAGATGTTCATGCTAAAATGGGAGGAGCTGAACACAGGTCAGATAAAGGGTAGAGGTAGGTCACGAAAGCAGACTTGGAGAAGCTCAACAGGAAAGAAAAGCTATAAGCTGAATCTCCAAATCTGAATAAGCATGAACATAAGAATCTGAGGCCAGGAGGGAATTTAGGTCAGGTGGAGGAGGGAGTCAGGTGAGGAAACTTGTACACAAGCATATTTATGTCAGATGAAGTTGGAGTATTGTGGGTGGTGCAATCTCAGTTGAAGGCCCTCAGAGAACTTTCTTAGGGGGATGGTAATTGTCAGTCCAAATAAAGTCAAGCCTACTTTCACAATTTCTAAAACACTCAACTTGGCCTCAATGCCGGGTATATCACAGCAGTTTCTATAAAGTGTTGTATTTATTTCTCAATAGTACAAAGTTTAGCCTCCTTGGCACTTCTCCTTGGCACTTTTTACCAGAGTTCTAGTTTACCTTTAGTCTGCTCCAACAGATAAGAACTAAAATATATTAAATTGTGGAAAATTATAAAATCTATAAAATATAAAATGCCTTTTAAGTGATATACAGACACAGAGTATTTATATCTTGATTTTGTATTGTATTTCATTTCATTTCATAATACTTTTCTTCAAAAAGAATTAGGAAGTACAACTGAGAAACATGATCAATCTCTGTGCATATTTTTTTTTTCTTGTTAAGTGAAAGGTCTGTATTTGATAGTGGTCTCTTCACAACCCTCTAAAATTTGACCAGCCCTGGAATTGTGATGAAGTTGGGAGGAAGGGTTAAAATTTGGTGAAACTTTCTACTTATTTTCCTCATTTCTCCTTGACTTTCAAAACATGAAGATTTCAAGTGGAAGAAATGAATGACTAATAGCTAAAGATATTCAGAAATATTACCAACACCTACACTTGGTATAAATTAAGCTATAATAGTCTCACGCCTGCTTTTTTGTCTTTAATGATGTGGATATATGCCTTGGTGACAGTCTTAATGGGAACAATTGGTCTTTCTGTTCTGAGACTTGTTGCATTTTCAAGAAAGTAGATACTGAATCGTCTAAGTATAGCATTGGAGGATGGAAACTCAATCTCACTGTGAGGTGTGTCCTCCGTAGCAAATAGAACAAAATTGTCATTCACTCTAATAAAACAACACTATGAAAATTTTGAGGGTCTATGAGGATGGCAGTATAAACTCTTATGTTTACCTCCATCTTTTGTTGGTTATGCTAGCAATTGCTTTTTCCTACAGTTGTTCTGAAGGTTGTCCATACTTTCAGGTTTATCCCTTTATCAGGACTTTATACTTTAAAGGTGGAGACTAGACATGTGTTCATCAAACAATCAGCAACAAAAGCAAAAATGAGGGAGGGATGAAAAAAAGTACTTCAAGTGTTCAGTGGCATTGGTTTGGAATAGCTATAGAGGTTGTCAAGGAAGGCAGACATCTTTAGAGTGACCTTTGGTAGAACTTGAATCGGTAGAGAAAGAATTGCATTTGGGGTTGGGGAGGGAGTGGACATGAGTATTTACCTGCATGGGTGCCGTTAGGGTGTTAAGAGATGATGAGGGAGTGGAGAGGTGAAGCCGTATTGTGCTGACCTCTTAGGGCTGCCTAAGCTTCCTGGACTTCATCTTATGGTCTTCAACTACCTACAGTCCTCCACTGTCCCTAAAATCTGTGCCTTAAAACTTATAGGATCTGAAGCCATTACTTAACCAATCCTATCCTTACCAAGATCTTTATGCCCCAAATCTGTGATTTGGCATTTCTACCAGATAGTAAAACAACTTAAGTTATAAAAATATTTAGTTCTGGAAGTTAATGATAAAGTCTGGGAGCTTGTTTTCCTGAAAAGCCAAAAACAACTTGTAGTGCTCTTTGCCTAAATAGTAATAATAAAGCGATACAGTGTTTTAAAATATACTATCTCATTTGATTCTCAATATGGCCCTTTGAGAAAGGCAGGGCAAATATTAGTATTGCTAGGAGGAAATTGAAATCCAGAATGGTTGTTTTGCTAAGTAACAGGGAGGAGTGGAAAAAGGACTCATAATTCCTAACTGTGTGTGTCAGATGCTTCTATGAGTGGTCTGTTAGTCGTACATTATATTAGCTCTGACAGTTTAAGTTGTACATATGCTTTCCTTCGTCATAGAACTGGGGTTATACTTACTTCCTTGATTTCAAGGATTGCATAAAACATAAATACATGATTAACACAAATGTGATAATGTAATTCTCTATACATAGGTCTCAATATTATAGCTGTTTTCCAATTGAATAATCTTTGAAAGACAACCCTAAAGGAGAGTTTCTTGAAGCAAGTAACTTTTTTTCAGAAAATGGAAAGAATGGGTTGATTTGAAAAACTGTCATAGATACAAAGACCTCAGAAAGAGGCTTCACGATAAGGAGTGCTACAATCATGAGCAATTTGAGGATCTAAAACCAATTTTAGAAATCGTTTTAACCTAAGATTAAAAAAGACATCAGTGTGCAAGGTAAGAAGCATTTTGCAAAGGTCTTGTCCATTGTTTGATGTTTTATTTGGTTCAGGGAGAAAATGATTGTTTCATCTCATGGCTGACCTCACATACAGCAAACTAGAATGTCATCTAAAGTAGCGTGATAGGGTTCAAGTTGGCGAAGTAGAAGGATGTGCACTCACTCCCTCTTGCGAGACCACCAGAATCACAGCTAACTGCTGAACAATCATCAACAGGAAGACACTGGAGCTCACCAAAAAAAGATACCCCACATCCAAAGACAAAGGAGAAGCCACAATGAGACAGTAGGAAGGGCGAAATCACAATAAAATCAAATCCCATAACTGCTGGGTGGGTGACTCACAGACTGGAGGACAATTATACCACAGAAGTCCACCCACTGGAGTGAAGGTTCTGAGCCCCACGTCAGGCTGCCCAACCTGGGGGTCTGGCAACGGGAGGAGGAATTCCCAAAGAATCAGACTTTGAAAGCTAGTGGGATTTGACTGCAGCACTTTGACAGGTCTGGGGGAAAGGGAGACTCCACTCTTGGAGGGCACACACAAAGTAGTGTGTGCATCAGGACCCAGGGGGAAGGAGCAGTGACCCCATAGGAGACTGAACCAGACCTACCTGCTAGCATTGGAGGGTCTCCTGCAGAAGCAGGGGGCAGTGGTGGCTCACCAGGAGGACAAGGACACTGGCAGCAGAAGTTCTGGGACGTACTCCTTGGCATGAGCCCTCCCGAAGTCTGCCATTAGCCCCACCAAAGGGCTTGTAGGCACCAGTGCTGGATCACCTCAGGCCAAACAACCAACAGGGAGGGAACTCAGCCCTACCCATCAGCAGACAAGTGGATTAAAGTTTTACTGAGCTCTGCCCAGCAGAGCAACACCCAGCTCTACCCACCACCAGTCCCTCCCATCAGGAAGCTTGCACAAGCCTCTTAGCCTCATCCACCAGAGGGCAGACAGAAGAAGAAAGAAGAGCTACAGTCCTGCAGCCTGTGGAACGAAAACCACATTCACAGAAAGATAGACAAAATGAAAAGGCAGAGGACTATGTACCAGATGAAGGAATGAGATAAAACCCCAGAAAAACAACTAAATGGAGTGGAGATAGGCAACCTTCCAGAAAAAGAATTCAGAATAATGAGAGTGAAGATGATCCAGGACCTCGGAAAAAGAATGGAGGCAAAGATCGAGAAGATGCAAGAAATGTTTAACAAAGACCTAGAAGAATTAAAGAACAAACAGAGATGAACAATGCAATAACTGAAATGAAAAATACACTAGAAGGAATCAATAGCAGAATAACTGAGGCAGAAGAATGAATAAGTGACCTGGAAGACAGAATGGTGGAATTCACGGCCACAGAAAAGAATAAAGAAAAAAGAATGAAAAGAAAGGAAGACAGCCTAAAGGACCCCTAGGACAACATTAAACACACGAACATTTGCATTATAGGGGGCCCAGGAGGAGAAGAGAGAGAGAAAGGACCCAAGAAAATATTTGAAGAGATTATAGTCGAAAACTTCCCTAACATGGGAAAGGAAATAGTGACCCAAGTCCAGGAAGTGCAGAGAGTCCCAGGCAGGATAAACCCAAGGAGAAACACCCTGAGACACAGTAATAATCAAATTGACAAAAATTAAAGACAAAGAAAAATTATTAAAAGCAACAAGGGAAAATGACAAATAACATACAAGGGAACCCCCATAAGGATAACAGCTGATTTCTCAGCAGAAACTCTACAAGCCAGAAGGGAGTGGCATGATATATGTAAAGTGATGAAAGGGAAGAACCTACAACCAAGATTACTGTACCCGGCAAGGATCTCATTCAGATTCGACGGAGAAATCAAAAACTTTACAGACAAGCAGAAGCTAAGAGAATTCAGCACCACCAAACCAGCTCCACAACAAGTGCTAAAGGAACTTCTCTAAGTGGGAAACACAACAGAAGCAAAGGACCTACAAAAACAAACCCAAAACAATTAAGAAAATGGTAATTGGAACATACATATCGATAACTACCTTAAATGTGAATGGATTAAATACTCCAACCAAAGGACACAGGCTCGCTGAATGGATACAAAAACAAGACCCATATATATATACTGTCTACAAGAGACTCACTTCAGACCTAGGGACACATACAGACTGAAGGTGAGGGGGTGGCAAAAGATACTCCATGCAAATGGAAATCACAAGAAAGCTGGAGTAGCAATACTCATATCAGATAAAATAGACTTTAAAATAAAGACTGTTACAAGAGACAAGGAAGGACACTACATAATGATCAAGGATAAATCCAAGAAGAAGATATAATAATTATAAATATATACGCACCCAACATAGGAGCATCTCAATATATAAGGCAAATGCTAACAGCTCTAAAAGGGGAAATTGACAGTAGTAACACAACAATAGTGGGGGATATTAACACCTCACTTACACCAATGGACAGATCATCCAAACAGAAAATTAATAAGGAAACACAGCTTTAAATGACACAATTGACCAGATAGACTTAATTGATATTTATAGGACATTCCATCCGAAAGCAGCAGATTACACTTTCTTCTCAAGTGCACATGACAAATCAAGCCTTGGTAAATTTAAGAAAATTGAAGTCATATCAAGCGTGTTTTCTGACCACAACGCTATGAGATTAGAAATCAGCTAGAGGGAAAAAATGTAAAAAGCCTACATGTGGAGACTAAACAATATGTTACTAAATAACCAAGAGATCACTAAAGAAATCACAGAGAAAATCAGAAAATACCTAGAGACAAATGACAATGAAAACACGATGATCCAAAACCTATGGGATGCAGCAAAAGCAGTTCTGAGGGGGATGTTTATTGCTATACAAGCCTACCAAAAGAAACAAGAAAAATCTCAAATAAACAACCTAACCTTAATCAAAGATGACACAAACAGATGGAGAGATATACCATGTTCCTGGATTGGAAGAATCAATATTGTGAAAATGAGTGTTATACCCAAAGCAATCTACAGATTCAATGCAATTCCTATCATATTTCCAATGGCATTTTTTATGGAACGTTTAGAACAAAAAATCTTAAAATTTGTATGGAGACACAAAAGACCCCAAATAGCCAAAGCAATCTTGAGAAAGAAAAACGGAGCTGGAGGAATTATGCAATCCCTATGACTTCAGACTATACTACAAAGCTACAGTCATCAAGACAACGTGGTACTGGCACAAAAACAGAAATATAGATCAATGGAACAGGATAGAGAGCCCAGAGATAAACCCACACACCTATGGTCAACTGATCTATGACAAAGGAGGCAAGGATATACAGTGGAGAAAAGGCAGCCTCTTCAATAAGTGGTGCTGAGAAAACTGGACAGCTACATGTAAAATAATGAAATTAGAACACTGCCTAACACCATACACAAAAATAAACTCAAAATGGATTAAAGACCTAAATGTAAGACTGGACACTATAAAACTCTTAGAGGAAAACATAGGTAGAACACTCTTTGACATAAATCACAGCAAGATCTTTTTTCACCCACCTCTTAGAGAAATGGAAATAAAAGCAAAAATAAACAAATGGGACCTAATGAAACTTAAAAGCTTTTGCACAGCAAAGGAAACTATAAACATGAAAAGACGACCCTCAGAATGGGAGAAAATATTTGCAAACAAATGGGCAAAGGATTAATCTCCAAAATATATAAACAGCTCGTGCAGCTCAATATTAAAAAAATAAACAACCCAATCAAAAAATGGGCCGAAGACCTAAATAGGCATTTCTCCAAAGACAGACAGATGGTCCAAGAGGCACATGAAAAGCTGCTGAACATCACTAATTATTACAGAAATGCAAATCAAAACTACAATGAGGTGTCACCTCACACTGGTTAGAATGGGCATTACCAAAATATCTACAAACAACAAATGCTGGAGAGGGTGTAGAGAAAAGGGAACCCTCTTGCACTGTTGGTGGGAATGTGAATTGATACAGCCACTATGGAGAACAGTATGGAGGTTCCTTAAAAAGCTAAAAGTAGAATTACCATGTGACCCAGCAATCCCATGACCTAGACATATACCCAGAGAAAACCATAATTCAAAAAGGCACCTGCACCCCAATATTCATTGCAGCACTATTTACAATAGCCAGGTCATGGAAGCAACCTCAATGCCCATCGACAGATGAATGGGTAAAGAAGATGTGGTACCTATATACAATGGAATATTACTGAGCCAGAAAAAGGAATGAAATTGGTTCATTTGTAGAGATGTGGATGGACCTAGAGGCTGTCATACTGAGTGAAGTAAGTCAGACAGAGAAAAAAAAATATCGTATATTAACGCATATATGTGGAATGTAGAAAAATGGTACAGGTGAACCGGTTTGCAAGGCAGAAATAGAGACACAGATGTAGAGAACAAATGTATGGACACCAAGGGGGGAAAGTGGGGCAGGGAGTGGGTGGTGGTGGTGGGATGAATTAGGAGATTGAGATTGACATACATATACTAATATGTATAAAATGGATAGCCAATAAGAACCTGCTGTATAAAAAAATATAAATAAAATAAAATCCTAAAGTAGCGTGATACAGAGGGTGTCCTCCTCCAAATAGGAACAGATATATATAGAAACATACACAGACATATATGCAGTTAATTTCCGGTTGCTTGGCTGTCATCTGTCTAGCAGTCTGTATCTGTCTGTCTATCTATGTTTTTATCATTACATATGTCTTTTGCACTTAGATTCTCACAGTCCATGAAAGCCACTACCAGAGAGTTGGCATTTTAGATTTAAAAGTTATTTAATATATAATTAATATATTTAATTATAAGAATATAAAAGTTAGTTAATATATTTAATTTATATATGAATAAATGTTTAAAATATTAATGGATATTAATATTATATTTACCTTTTATATTTGTGTGGGCATTGCAATAAGCAGAAGATAGTTAAGTGATGCTAAAGCAGCTGTGTTTGAAAGGAGGTCGACAGAGATTTTTATGGCCTTTAACAAGAGTCATGGTAGGGGTGTGTATGTTTAAATATGTGTGTGTGTGTGTGTGTGTGTGTGTGTGTGTGTGTGTGTTATTATATTATCTGGACAGAGAATAGTATGAAAGTGCTGTAGGGGAAGAAAGACATAAAAGTGGAAGAGCTGGAGGGAAAGTTTAATTTCATCTTTTCGTTAAGATTAGTCCTGCTTCTAATGTCTTCTGTAGTGGTAGTCCAACAGTGAGTCCTTTCCTTCAAGTGTTAAGATTTTAGCCGTTATTGCCAACCAGTGCTTTCCGGTGTAGTCCTGTATCAAATGACTAGATATTTGATTAGCTTCAATTAATCAGACATATGCATGTGTCATGCTTTCTATTTATGATGGATATGTAAATATCGACTAGATCTCTCTTGTCTGCAGACTTAGCCACATCACTATAAGTGGATGTGGTTTGATTTAAGAAAAATAGAGAGAGAGGTATATTAATTATTGGAAGAAAAGGAATGCACCATTGCCTTTCTAATTCAGGAAGGATGTTGCCATATGAGAGAAGAGGTGATTTGGAGAGAAAGAAATGAAAGTTTTCTTCTTCTCCAAGAAGATAGCTGGTCCTTAAGTGATCTATAAGTTTTAGACGTGTCTGCTGACACCAATAAATTTAACTTCTGTAGGGATTTTGAGAGAAATATGTATTTTTATTTCATATTTTTGTCTCCTTAAGCTGAAACCTAGCAGAACTTCTTGCTTCTAATATTGCTGTTTCACCTTAATATTACCTAAGTCCTAAATATTTCCAATGGCATTTTTTATGGAACGTTTAGAACAAAAAATCTTAAAATTTGTATGGAGACACAAAAGACCCCAAATAGCCAAAGCAATCTTGAGAAAGAAAAACGGAGCTGGAGGAATTAGGCTCCCTGACTTCAGACTATACTACAAAGCTACGGTAATCAAGACAGCGTGGTACTGGCACAAAAACAGAAATATAGATCAATGGAACAGGATAGAGAGCCCAGAGATAAACCCACACACCTATGGTCAACTGATCTATGACAAAGGAGGCAAGGATATACAGTGGAGAAAAGGCAGCCTCTTCAATAAGTGGTGCTGAGAAAACTGGACAGCTACATGTAAAATAATGAAATTAGAACACTGCCTAACACCATACACAAAAATAAACTCAAAATGGATTAAAGACCTAAATGTAAGACTGGACACTATAAAACTCTTAGAGGAAAACATAGGTAGAACACTCTTTGACATAAATCACAGCAAGATCTTTTTTCACCCACCTCTTAGAGAAATGGAAATAAAAGCAAAAATAAACAAATGGGACCTAATGAAACTTAAAAGCTTTTGCACAGCAAAGGAAACTATAAACATGAAAAGACGACCCTCAGAATGGGAGAAAATATTTGCAAACAAATGGGCAAAGGATTAATCTCCAAAATATATAAACAGCTCGTGCAGCTCAATATTAAAAAAATAAACAACCCAATCAAAAAATGGGCCGAAGACCTAAATAGGCATTTCTCCAAAGACAGACAGATGGTCCAAGAGGCACATGAAAAGCTGCTGAACATCACTAATTATTACAGAAATGCAAATCAAAACTACAATGAGGTGTCACCTCACACTGGTTAGAATGGGCATTACCAAAATATCTACAAACAACAAATGCTGGAGAGGGTGTAGAGAAAAGGGAACCCTCTTGCACTGTTGGTGGGAATGTGAATTGATACAGCCACTATGGAGAACAGTATGGAGGTTCCTTAAAAAGCTAAAAGTAGAATTACCATGTGACCCAGCAATCCCATGACCTAGACATATACCCAGAGAAAACCATAATTCAAAAAGGCACCTGCACCCCAATATTCATTGCAGCACTATTTACAATAGCCAGGTCATGGAAGCAACCTCAATGCCCATCGACAGATGAATGGGTAAAGAAGATGTGGTACCTATATACAATGGAATATTACTGAGCCAGAAAAAGGAATGAAATTGGTTCATTTGTAGAGATGTGGATGGACCTAGAGGCTGTCATACTGAGTGAAGTAAGTCAGACAGAGAAAAAAAAATATCGTATATTAACGCATATATGTGGAATGTAGAAAAATGGTACAGGTGAACCGGTTTGCAAGGCAGAAATAGAGACACAGATGTAGAGAACAAATGTATGGACACCAAGGGGGGAAAGTGGGGCAGGGAGTGGGTGGTGGTGGTGGGATGAATTAGGAGATTGAGATTGACATACATATACTAATATGTATAAAATGGATAGCCAATAAGAACCTGCTGTATAAAAAAATATAAATAAAATAAAATCCTAAAGTAGCGTGATACAGAGGGTGTCCTCCTCCAAATAGGAACAGATATATATAGAAACATACACAGACATATATGCAGTTAATTTCCGGTTGCTTGGCTGTCATCTGTCTAGCAGTCTGTATCTGTCTGTCTATCTATGTTTTTATCATTACATATGTCTTTTGCACTTAGATTCTCACAGTCCATGAAAGCCACTACCAGAGAGTTGGCATTTTAGATTTAAAAGTTATTTAATATATAATTAATATATTTAATTATAAGAATATAAAAGTTAGTTAATATATTTAATTTATATATGAATAAATGTTTAAAATATTAATGGATATTAATATTATATTTACCTTTTATATTTGTGTGGGCATTGCAATAAGCAGAAGATAGTTAAGTGATGCTAAAGCAGCTGTGTTTGAAAGGAGGTCGACAGAGATTTTTATGGCCTTTAACAAGAGTCATGGTAGGGGTGTGTATGTTTAAATATGTGTGTGTGTGTGTGTGTGTGTGTGTGTGTGTGTGTGTGTTATTATATTATCTGGACAGAGAATAGTATGAAAGTGCTGTAGGGGAAGAAAGACATAAAAGTGGAAGAGCTGGAGGGAAAGTTTAATTTCATCTTTTCGTTAAGATTAGTCCTGCTTCTAATGTCTTCTGTAGTGGTAGTCCAACAGTGAGTCCTTTCCTTCAAGTGTTAAGATTTTAGCCGTTATTGCCAACCAGTGCTTTCCGGTGTAGTCCTGTATCAAATGACTAGATATTTGATTAGCTTCAATTAATCAGACATATGCATGTGTCATGCTTTCTATTTATGATGGATATGTAAATATCGACTAGATCTCTCTTGTCTGCAGACTTAGCCACATCACTATAAGTGGATGTGGTTTGATTTAAGAAAAATAGAGAGAGAGGTATATTAATTATTGGAAGAAAAGGAATGCACCATTGCCTTTCTAATTCAGGAAGGATGTTGCCATATGAGAGAAGAGGTGATTTGGAGAGAAAGAAATGAAAGTTTTCTTCTTCTCCAAGAAGATAGCTGGTCCTTAAGTGATCTATAAGTTTTAGACGTGTCTGCTGACACCAATAAATTTAACTTCTGTAGGGATTTTGAGAGAAATATGTATTTTTATTTCATATTTTTGTCTCCTTAAGCTGAAACCTAGCAGAACTTCTTGCTTCTAATATTGCTGTTTCACCTTAATATTACCTAAGTCCTATTTTAGCTCAGTTTTCTTCAAAGTTATACAGCTATTAGTCAATCAAAGCGCATTTGCTTTTCAGTTTTGTACAGACACACACAGAGCTAGATGTTTTTTCAACCTGAGAAGTATGAGTTTCCAGAAGATTTGAATGTGGCGTGAGGAGCCTGGTTTTGTAAGGAGGGATTTTCTGAGGCTTCCGAAAAAATATACCTTACATTTGTGTATTGCTTTACGGTTTTCACAAAAAGCTTGTCTCATGTAGTGTCTCACTTTTTATTGGCATCAGAGCTCTTACCTGAGAGAGTGGTTACCTCTGTTTTACACCTGAGGAAACTGAAGATCAAAGAAGGCATGTGACATGCTGGTCACTGAGCTGAAACGTGGCAGCACCGGGATTCACGCTGGGTCTTCCAGCTCCATGGCCAGTGTTTTCTCGACAGACCTTTACTGGGTGACCCACCAATGCTTGTCAAAGTGTAATGGTAAAATATTTCTTTTCAGGCCCACATACTACATGTGATTTGTAAAGTTTACAAATATTAGGAAGCAAAAAAATTGCTCAGTGTTAAGAATTGGGGTCAAAGAAAGACTTCTTCTGGTTACGAAGGCAAAGTGTTTCCTCCATGCCCAACCGAATCATATTAGGAACAGCTGTACTAAGAAAGCAGCTCTGTACCCACCACTGCTAGGCTCAGGCTTAGAGCCAGGAATGTGAGGACCAAGACAGGGCTGGTGGAGCTGAAAATACCCTGGAGAGCCTGAAAGCATCATCCTGTGTAGTGTGAGAAAGTGGTCTGTGGGGCTGACGGTTCAGTTCACTCACCTTCCTCTGTTTTAGTCTAATATCAGGCAGAAAAGGAGAACATTTTCCTTGGAGTGATTTGTGTTCTTGTCAAATTTGCTGTTTACAATGCTTTTTAAATTTCAGTATCTGATACTGACTCGTTTGGAATTAGCCAACATTCTGGAGAATTAGAATTTATATATTTTTGGTGGATTTCTAGCTCATAAACATTGGTACTTTATCAATAATTTTACCTCTAAGTTCATAGATTAAGTCATGAAATATTATTACCAAATAAATGAGCAATATTTTGTTATTAGCTAATTGTCTTTGTGAGCACAGAAGTATGTCTCAATGGCAAAGTTTTTCATATAAGTTAAGATTTTATTTTCATTAGAAAACTAGGAAAAGGATGCATTTCAAATTAGGTACATGGTTGAATTATTACCCTTCCAGCTAGACAAAGACACAGAGCAAAGCTTTGCACTCGAGTGTGTGATAAGAAGCCAGTTCTCTTGCAGAAAAGAATAATTAAACTTGCCAATGGAAGAGCTTTAATTGAAAACATTTCTTGGTCTTCGAAAAATGAGACATGGGGATCATTTTTGAAGGTTGTTAGTATTTGACTCAGCTAAGACTGACAAAGACCTTTTCCTTGACCAAACATTTCTCAGACTCTTCTGAACTCTTCTCAATCAGGCCCTGACTTTGGGCTTCCATGTCTGTTTCTGCCTTGTTAATTTTAAGAACAATCCTGCTTTGTCAGTGTAGCCAGGATCCCCCCACCCTTGGTATCCAGTCACTCTCAATATGTGCTCAAGTTCCTCTTCCTCCACCATCCCCAGGTGCTGTGTGATAGCCCAGGCCTGCCTTCAGCAAGAATCCCGCTAGGTTGGTTTAGCCAGAATCCCCGCCAACTGCCATGTTTCCGCTTAGTAATTTTCCATCCACCGACCGCCACCCTGCTCCTTCATAGTTCCTGGCTATTAATTCCCACTTTTCCTTATTGTATTTGGAGTTGAGTCCAATCTCTCTTCCCTGCTGCAAAACTCCTTTGTCCCTGTATCTATCACAACAGTCCCCCTGAATAAAGTCTGACTCACTGGTCTTTAACAAGTGTCATGAATGTTTTCCTTTAACAGATGAACTATCTGATCATTAATCAGAGGCCAAACTGCTCCTTTATTGGTAATGAACCTTGAGTCAATGAGTTTAAGCAAAAGCAGAAACCAAATCGAGAAGGCCGATTTTTGTAAGACTGGTAGACAGCGTGGCATCTAAGTACATAGCAGTTAATGGAGAGAATAAAATGTCGGAATAAGGAGTTTGGACTTCATTTCATAATAGGGGGTCATTGAAGCCTTTCTATGGTGTTAGAGGATTCTGGCAGCGTGTATAAAACAGAATGTGGAGGGAGAGAAATAGAGACGATTTGGAGCCTTCACCAGTGTTCCAAGTGAGGACTCAGCAGGGGCCTAAAGTAAGATAGTGGTGGTGAGAAAAAGGAGGACGAAATGGATGTTAAAGCTGTTATGAAGGCAGAATGAATATTGATTACGTGTGGGCAGTCGAGGGAGAGTGAGGTGTTAAGGGTGTGAAAATGTTTTCAGCCTAGGGCTCGGGAGGATGGTGTCCCCACGAAGGAAATGTATTTAGTTCAGTAAAAAATGTGGGGTTGTAGTTGAAGCAGTGGGACTGACCTTGAGAGATAAATAAGAGCTATGCATAGATGGATAGGAATTATCAACATCCAGCTGGTATTGAAGTCATGAGCCTGGATGAAACTGACAAGGGAGTCAGTTGGTGTTAGGAGACGGAGTATCCACAAAGAAGAGAGAGGGGACATGGGAGCAGAAATGCCTGTAGTGAACCAAAAGTGGGAGTTTTGATGCAAGCAGGCTGTTGACACAGTTGAGTGCTGCAGAGAAAGTTGAAAGTGAGAAGAAGACAGTGGACTTGATGGCTATGAGGTCACTGATGGCATTGGGAGAACAGTTTTAGTACAGCAGATGAGAATATATATTGGATTTCGGTAAATGAAAAATATAGGAATTTGCTAGTGTACTTTTTTGTAAAGTTTGGCAGAAAAAGGAAGGAAGCAGATAAGATTGTACTTGAAGAAAAAAGTAACAAAAATACGGAAAGGTTGTTGTTTAAGAAGAGGGCATGTGCACGTATTTATAAACTGTGAGACGAGTCCTTTGAGAGGATGTGATCTGAGAAGTGAGAGGTGGGAAAATCCTTCAAGAGCAAGTTCTCAGAGAAAGATGGGCCAGGTGGCATCCATGGCACGATCGGAGGCATTATCCTTTTTTTTTTTTTTCCCCTCTGAAATGGAAGGTAATAGAGAAGATTTGAGTCAGGCAGGGGAATGTTGGGTTGTTTTTGCCTGATGATCTCAAACTTCACAGTGGTGTAGGATAATGGGAAATGAATTTTATGTGCTCTGAGTTTATCCTTTATAAATATTCCTTAATCCACAAAGTAAAGTGTTGTTACCAGAGTGAATTAATAGTTCATTCAATTAGTATTAATTATTAGTTATAGAGTGGAAGATTTTCCTAAATTTTAATAAGTATATACAGTCTTCAAAATTCATACATCAGAACAAGATTATCTGAAAAAAACATATACATACATATATAACCGAATCACTTTGCTGCACACCTGAAACTAACACAACATTGCAAATCAACTATACTTCAATGAAGAAAGAAATAATATTGGTAGCATAAAATGAAGTGAAGGTAGATCAGCTTTAATCTCAATGTTGTTGATAATAAATATGAATCACGAGCTGTGATTATCATTGAAACACACTTAAATTAGGACGTTTTCTTGACCTGTTCTCATTTGTTAGAACTGCCCCCCACCCCAACTGTTTTCTTGACATGTCCCCTTAAATACCTTAGAGACCCCTCAATGTCAACCTGTCCTTTATTGAAGTCACAGTTTGCCCTCTCTCCTGGCCAGCCTCCTAATGGTCCCTCCTTCCTGATGTTTACTTACTTGTGTGGTTCGCTCCCACATTGTACCAGGGTTGGTCTGTGTGACCCATATGGAAGAAGTGATGGTATGTCACTTATGGTATTAGGTTAAAAAATTCTGCAGCTTCCATCTTGAAAGTCTTCTCTTGCTTGTACCTTCTCTCCTTGGGATATCTCACTGTGTGAGGAGGGCGGGCTGCAAAGTCGGGAAGAGGGGAAGCCAGCTGCCGTGGAGTGAGAAGTCCTATGGAGAAGAACTGACGCCTCCAGTCACTTACTAAGGAGGAACCGAGATCCGCCAACAACCACACGAGCAAGCTTGGGAGTGAATCCTTCAGTAACAACAGACTTCTGAGATGGCTGTGGCCCTAGACAGTAGCTTGGTTGCAGCCTCACGGAGACCTGCTCCCATATTTCTAATCTTCAAAAGTTCTGTGCTTGCTATTTTAAGTTGCTACCTTTTAAGGTAATTTATTATGCAGCAAAAGAGAACTTTCAAATAATTGTATGAAGATTCTACATTTGAGGATCAAATACTTAGTTGACAGGGATAATTGACAACGTGACAACGTGCTAGTAGAACCTCAGGCAGATGACACCATTCCTACCTATACACGAAAGGGAAAGGCCTTCGACATCCATAGTGATGGACTAAATTCACTAATAAGAACTGACTAATAAAACCTACGCTACTGCCTAAGTGTTTACTCCCAAATAATCTAATTTGCGTGGAGAAGTGGTATGGGGCTTGTCATGGATGCCAGTATTGAAATATCTGCTTCATATACGAGTCATGAACCAGACTGATAGATGGATGTGACGCAGATCGATGTGACATTTCCCATTTGGCCACTCATGTTATAAATTGTTACACGCTCTGAAGCTCATGCTGGTGTAATGCCTGTGCCATTTTATATTTCTTAGATGTCTGACTCAGCTATTTTAAAATTCACTACAGATGTTATTACCTTATCCAAATAATGATGGTAATGCCAGTAGCTGAATAGTCCACTTGCTTTCTTTTCATTACAAAATGCTGTTTAAGAAGTATTTTAAGCTTCTTGGAAGAAAATCACTATTACTATGATTATGGCTACTATTTTTGGTCATTTTTTCCTTTTTAGGATATAAAGAAGATGTCTGGGAAAGGGGAAATGCCTACGCTATTTTTCTTGTAAATTCAGCAAGAAATGCTTTTCCTTTTTAAAGATCCATTGATAGAATACTTGAAATCATTTTTCTGCTTCTAAGAAATTAAGGACTTTGAGTGATAAGACTCCAGTCGTCTTCTTTCTTTAGCAAATTGGTTGTTCTGTTTTAATCCTAAAATTTTCCCAATGTAGTTAAGTGTCAAATCTAAACAGAAGATACTTTTAAAAATCAACTTGGACATGATGAATTCCAATATCGTATTCCAATTTCGAGTACTTTTTACTTCACAAAAAAGGCAGACCAGGGACCAAAATGGCCTTGGGGCCATAGCTCAGTGTTGCAGAGTTTTCCTCCTTTGATTCCTCTCCTCCAAGTTTGACAGAGATGAGAAGATTCCATTTTGTTGGGTCTGGGTTGCTTTCCATTAGTCTTTTCTCAAAGACCTCTTTTTGCCGAACCTGTTTCCAAGAACAAGGTTTGACCAGTGAATTTTAGGTACTCCAGGAGTTCCTGAAGAAGTTGAAATATAGATGCTATCTTTACACCTTTCCCTTCCCTTGAGTTACCAAAGAGGGAATGACCTGGAAGGGCTGAGTGCTGAGTTGTACCAGGAGAAGGTTTCAATGCAAGGAGAGTAAAGAATAAAAGATGCACAGCATGAAAACTTTCCTTGCATTCTTTTTTTAAATTATACTTATGTTATAAAATTAAGATTTGGAAGACATGACTCTTTCTAACTCAAAAATGACTTGAGAGTCCCTTGGAGTATCTTTTGTTGTTGAATATATCTATATAGCTCACACATCATGTTTCCTATGTAAAGCTACTCTTTAATTGTTCATGTATTGCCCCATTTAATCCCCATACCAACCTTGTGAGGCAGATACTATTATTATTCCCAGGGCAGGAGACAGGCCAGGGCTGGCTTCATGGGCCTACAAATCTGTGCAATTTCACAGGGCTTCAGAGGGACCCTGCACTTGGTTCAATACCATGTTGTCACTGTCTTGAAAATCCTAATTTTTGAACAAGAAGCGATGCATTTTCATTTTGCCTAGGCATAAGGAAAGCATGGGCAAAGGCAGAGCACTGGGAAGCAGTATAAGAACTTATTGCTAAATCATGCCCTGTTAGGTGGGTTTGGCAAGGGAAGGACTGGAAGGATATGCAGACTGGGGTTTAGATTTTACCTTGTGGTTTATGCTGGGGCTGGCAGGATTTGAATTATGGAAACATAGACGTGCAAGTAGACTGCAAATGCTTCCCACACTAACGTACTGTATGTTATAGGTTCACAGTGAGCTTCTGAAAAACATTTGTTAGTGACTGCTTTACTCAACTCACAAGTAATACAGGAGGCACATGAACGGAAAGCAATTATTACTACATTTTGAGATGGAATCAGTCATTAAAATGTGAAGCACACAGAGCGACAACATTTAGACTCTTCTGTTTGTTTGGGTTTTTTTACACTTTAGTCTATCAGAACAAAGACCAGAAAAAATGGTTACCAAGACAAATAGAATGGAAAAAGTATTGAAAATGAAATTATTCTCCCATGGGATCATAATAGTGTGTTTTCCATGGACTGATCACTTTTCCTAGGTGATCCTAACGAATGCCATGTCTTTATAGACTCTATATGTGTGCCTGGAACTCTCGAACTCACACCCTGATCCAGAGCTCACTTCGGAGTTAGAGATTTGATTATCAAACATCTGCATTAGGATGGCTCTCAGTTACTGCTGGTGAACAAGCCCAAAACTGAGTCTTTGATCAACCTCTCCTGAAACTCTTCTTCCTCCCACCTGCCCACTTGGAAGGTGGCAGCTTCTGTCACCCTTGCAACTGCTCACTCTGCATCCAATTCATGACCAACTCTGTGTTTCCTATCCATCTGTATCTCCTGTCTCTGTTGCTCTCACTCTTGACCAAGCCATCATCATCCCTCACCTCGACCCTTGCACTAGCTTCCTCAATGGTCTCCCCACCACTTTTCTTGTCCCCTCTCTAATTCTTCCTCATATTGTAGGCAGTGGTCTTCTTAAGACGAAACTTGACTCATGTCTGATGAAAGCCCTCCAGTGGCTTCCTAGTTTGATTACAGTGAAACCCAAATTCCTATAGGAGGCTGAAGGAGTCTGTCCCCAGCCTGTCCTCAACCTTATATCGTGTCTCTCCTCCCAGCTCACCAAGACAGCAGCCACATTTCCCTCGTTGCTGCTCCAGGAATGTGAGAGACTGTTCTGCCTTGAGCCTGGATACAGGATGAGCTCTCTCCCTCAGTGCACGTCTGCATAGATCACCTCATTCTTTTTTTTTAAGATGTTGGGGGTAGGAGTTTATTTATTTATTTTTGCTGTGTTGGGTCTTCATTTCTGCGCGAGGGCTTTCTCTAATTGCGGCAAGCGGGGGCCACTCTTCATCGCGGTGCGTGGGCCTCTCACTATCGCGGCCCCTCTTGTTGCAGAGCATAGGCTCCAGACGCGCAGGCTCAGTAGTTGTGGCTCACGGGCCTAGTTGCCCCGCGGCATGTGGGATCCTCCCAGACCAGGGCTCCAATATGTGTCCCCTGCATTGGCAGGCAGATTCTCAACCACTGCGCCACCGGGGAAGCCCCATCATCTCATTCTTGATCATTGTTCAGAACTACAGAAGATATCTTCTTTAGGGAAGTCCTTCTTCACACTTCAGTCTAAAATAGATCCCTTTGCTATCTTCTCTCTAAGTGCTCTGTGAGTTTCAATCATTGTTGATTTGTTTAATGTCTTCCTCTTCTGGAAGCTATAAGCTTCATGAGGGCCAGGCCATTTCTTTTGTTCATCTCTATCCCTAGGGCCCGACACAATGCCTGATGCACATGGAGATGTTCAATAAGTACTTGATAAGTGAAATAAACCTGGCCTTACTGTTGTTGTTTTATGTACTTTGCGTATTTTATACCTTGAAACTTGTCTTCGTTGTATTCTCCTGAGCAGCTTCACCTTCCTTTAGATGCTGTTTTCTGCTTGCTCCTCTCCTGGTTTTTCCCCCATAACGTTCCATACTTAGTACTGATATTTGTCTCTGATGAACTGTTCACCACTCAGGGCCCGAGGTTGAGTTTCCACCAGAGTACCACCCACTGATGGTGTGGAGGTGGGTGTATATCGAGCTCTGGGAACATGCCCCAGATGCTTGCCACAAACACGAAATTGCTTTGAATCTCTTATCTTAATTTAAAATAAATTTGCATTCTACTTTATAATTATTCCATATTCTTATTCTCTTCCGGTGTATCATTTTATACTTATTATAAGAAGTAAATGCTTGGTGTAGCTTCTGTGGCTAGTGCCTGTATCCCAGAAGTTCTGGCTTAAATATTTTTAGGCATTTTTAGGCCAGCTTAGTTTTCAAAACAGTTCCTTCCCCACTCTTAGCAGAGAAATCTGAGCACTATAAAAGATGCCCAAGTCCTGCTCCTACCTTCTGGTCTCCTTATTCTGGTTTGTTTGTTTTTGTTTCTTTTATCCCTTCCACCCCAGTTCTGCTTCCAGTAATTCTTGATGGATTGCTGTTTGCATTTTGGGTGGAAAAGCTCTTTATTGTGCTGGACTGTCCTGCTGGTGTCCTCTCCACCTCTCTCCACATTGCAGAGAATTTTGCATCCCTGGCCCCCAGCTACTAACTGTCCATAGCACGGTCATCCTGGCAAGCCAACCCAATACCATATTTCCAAATACCTGTAAGTAGGTTGCTCCTCCCCCAGTTGAGAACCACTTCTCAGACTGTTGACCTCTTTTACAAAATCCAGAGCTTTCTGCTTGATAATAGCTTCAGGGGTTAATACTTCTTTCATTCATTCAAAACACAGACAACTATTTATTACATGCCCACTGTGTGCCAGCCACTGCTCTTGACAGTGGGGATACAGCAATGAGTAGACCCACCCTCTGAGGTTTGTTGTGTGGTTCTTTCTACCTAACGACTCACTTGATTTTTTATGCTAGTTTCCAAACAAGGTTATTCTCTTCCAGTGTATCGTTAAATTATTTTCATTATAATAATACCATTTGCAGCAACATGGATGGACCTAGAGATTATCATACTAAGTGAAGTAAGTCAGACAGAGAAAGACAAATACCATATGATATCACTTATGTGTGGAATCTAAAATATGACACAAATGAACTTATCTATGAAACAGAAACAGGCTCACAGACATAGAGAACAGACTTGTGGTGGCCGAGGGGGAGGGATGGACTGGGAGTTTGGGATTAGCAGAAACAAACTATTACATATAGAATGGATAACAACAAGCTCCTACCGTATAGCACAAGGAACTATATTCAATATCCTCTGATAAACCATAATGGAGAAGAATATGAAAAAGAATGTGTATATATGTATAACTGAATCACTTTGCTGTACAGCCAAAATTAGCACAACATTGTAAATAAACTATATTTCCACAAAATAAATTAAAAAATTATTTTCCTTTTATGTTTTGATGATTCCTTGTTTAAAAGTTATAAGGACATTGACATTTAGGATCGATGAAAGCATTGACCACAATAATAATAAATATAATTTAAAAAATGCACAAAATATGAGTGATCAGTGCCTAATAGCTAACACATTAGTAGAATATTAATATTTTAAACATACTTCACATTAAAAAATATTTTATTTTATTTTTTCATTTTATTTATACCATTGCTTGATTAGGCTTAAATTTAAAAATTAACCTTAAAAAACTGCTTTCATTTGATTAAACACATGTCTAAATTATAACTAAGAAATGCAAATAATATTTTCATATATTTACTGATAGACTAGGATTCTAAATTATTACAACATTGAAATAAGCTTGTTTAGAGTATATATTTTCACCTACTTCTAATCAATATATCTGTTATAAAACTGAGCAAATATAGTTAAAATATGAGAGGTTGGAAGACTGAAATAGTGTATTTAGAAATACTAGTTCAAATAAATGTCTTTCATTTATTCATTACAAATTATACAAGCAGAGAATTTTATTTCAAGGTAACATTATAATACACATTTTATTAGAAAATACCTGGGTATTGAAAATATATATATTACTATAACACTTTACTATGTTAGTTCATTTAATACAGCGACCTTATGAGGTACATACTATCATTATACACACTTTACAGTTAGAAAAAGAGTCCCAGATACAGGTGAAGTTTCTTTTGACCACATGCTCCAATCACATTTCTCTTACCCTTGTCTCAGAAGCAACCAGTAGCGTGAGTTTGGCGTATATTCATCTACTCACTTTTTACCATATGTCTATCAATAAACAATGTATAATAAGAAATATTTTCGTGCGGAGCGATGTAATTTTTATCAGAATTCCCGCTTCAGTTCTCCTCCTTTTCTTTTTGACATAAGTAGTTCATTTTGGCAGCAGTGATTTTATTTGCTATATGCAATTATTTCGTTTCTCTGGGTTTACTCACATGGTCATGTCATTCTAGCATATCTGTGTGTTCATTCATGTATACAGTTGTACAATAATTAAAGAAGCTGCTGAATGCTATCAGAAGCAGCAGAGAGAATCCTACATCTATGAAATGAAGCAGGCTGGCAAGACAGGGAGCGGAGGGCTGCTGGGCTGGCGTGAGACTACTCTTTGGGAGAACAGTTGGCGAGCGTCTTTCCAAAGACAGCCATGTGACACAAGAAAAACTGGTATCAGCAAGAGGTAATAAGATTTACCATTTGCTCTCCTACCTGCTAACATTATTTTCAGATGTCAGAACCTGCAGTCACAAGAAGAGACAATGGTAACAATTTTATACCACTTTCCATGTGCCAGGCACCATTATAAACACTTTATATACCTTACCTTGTCTAATCTTGACAACAGACTTGTAAGGTAGGTTTATCATCATCACCACCATCACCGTCATCATCCTCGTTGTCATTGTTCGTAGTTTGCACTGGGGGGGTTAAGTGACAGGTACTGTCACAGGTGGGCTCCAAACCCACAGAGTGTGGCTGTGAAGCTTGAGTGATTAACTCCTACACTGTAGCACCCCTGGCAGGATGAACACTGTTGAGAATTAAGTAACACGATACTCTCCCTATTGATAAGTTTGACAACTTATGGTTGCCAAAGGGGAAAGGGCAGGGAGGGATAAGTTAGGAGTTTGGGATTAACATATACACACTACTATATGCAAAATAGATAATAAACAAGGACCTACTGTATAGCACAGGGAATTATACTCAATATTTTGTAATAACCTATAAGGGAAAAGAATCTGAAAAAAATATAGATATGTGTGTATGTATAACTGACTCACTTCGCTGTACACCTGAAACTAACACAACATTGTAAATCAACTATACTTCAATAAAAAGGCGTTATTTTATAGAGAAATTTCTGTGCAGTGATATGACAAGTAGTTACACTTTATTTCTCTTAATTTTTTACTTTTCCAGAAAGACGTAGTTGAAGTAAAAGCACAATTAGTTTCAAAAGGAAATTATTAAATCTGGAACAGGTTAAAAATCATCTATTAGCTGTTACCTGTCTAGACTGCCAACATGTAAATACCTGAATGTTTGTTTCTCCTTTTTTTTCCTCTACTTTGTCTCATTTTGTTTTTTTTACTTTCGAATTTTAGATGATAATGTTCTATGCCTTCTCTTAGTACTCTCGCTTAGCCAAAACGACAATTATCTCTAGGGATAAAACCACAGAAACCACAATAAAGACATGGCTGAATGGCCCCTAATTGACTTGTTTAATCCAATAAAGTGTTTTCCTCCTGAGACAATTAGAAGGTCAGGATGGAATACTGTGGATACAACAGGTATATGAGCTGCTCTTATGTAGTTTATATACTCACTATTTGCTGAACACATAACATCAATTGCTGGACCTTAGCTGCAGGGTTCGTTTTGTTAATCCGAAGCCAGGAGCTTCACCTTCATTCAGTCATTTATTTCCAGTCTATCTTCCCATCTGACCACCATGGCCCAGGGCCCTACCTGCCCTCTGTGAGCACACTTGTCCACCACCCCCTGCTCACCCTTGTCGGAACCCTAGGTCTTTGCAGCCTGGCTTTCATCTCGCATCTCTGCTGAAATCGCTCTTTTGGCGACTGATAACACTTCAGTGATCAGCTCCAGCTCCAGATCTAGTGATCTTTTTTTTTTTTTTTAAAAAAAAAAAAACATTTTAGGATGTACAGTTTAATGGCATTAAGTACGTATGTTACTGACCAGGGCTCTTGACCTCCTTAATCAATAGAAATTGATAAGAGGCCAGACAAGAAATTGGGGCAAGGCTTTACTGGGACTCGTGCTGCAGCAGGCGGGAGCAGAAACAAGTGACGTGTGCCCTTGCTCGCTCTCTGAGGGGGGCGGCAAGCTGCTTCCTTTTATGGGGTGAGGGTAGGGGCAGGTCGAGGGGTCGGGCCGGAGGGGGGGCTTGGGTGTTTTGCCCACCCCCTTGGTGTTGCTGTGTGCAGGGGGCATGCGCAGTACCTGCTTTGGCTCCCGACACCTCAGGTGGCAGTTGGGTTTTTGGTCTTTCTGTATCTTGTTCCTAATTTGTTCCCAACTGCGCATGTATGCAGTTATTTTTAGTCGCTTATAGTTTCTTCGTATTTTGTTGCTTGAGGTGAGGTGTGTCCGGGTGCAAGCACTGCAGCTCTGCAGCAAAGGGTCCCAGGTCCCAGGTCCCAGCCTGTCTCACGTTCCCATTATTGTGCAACCATGACCATTATCCATCTCCAGAGCTTTTTCACCTTCCCAAATTGAAATTGTCCCCGTTGACCATAACTCCCCACTGCCCCTCCCCCAGACCCTGGCAACCATCCTTCTGCTTTCTGTCCCTATGAATCTGACTACTCCAGTATTGCATACAATATATTGTACTTTTTTATACACTCTTTTTGACTTATTTCACTTAGCATAATGTCTTCGAGGTTCATCCATGTTGTAGCATGTGTCAAGATTTTCTTTCTTTTTAAGGCTGAATGGTATTCCATTATACATATATACCATATTTTGTTTATCCACTCACCCATGTGTGAACATTTGAGTTGTTTCTACCTTATTTTATTTTATTGTTTTTGCGGTACACGGGCCTCTCACCGTTGTGGCCTCTCCCGTTGCGGAGCACGGGCTCCGGACGCGCAGGCTCAGCGGCCATGGCTCACGGGCCCAGCCGCTCCGCTGCATGTGGGGTCTTCCCAGACCGGGGCACGAACTCGTGTTCCCTGCATCGGCAGGCGGGCTCTCAACCACTGCGCCACCAGCGAAGTGCTGTTTCTACCTTTTGGCTATTGTGAATAGGGGCGCTGTGAACATGTCTCTGCTTTCAATTTTTTGGGTGTGTACCAAGAAGAGGAATTGCTAGATCGTATGGTAATTCTGTCTGAGTTTTTGAGGGATTGACATACCGTTTTCCACAGCAGCTGCACCCTTACATTCCCACCAGTAATGCAGAGGGTTCCCTTTTCTCCACGCCCTCTCCAACGCTAGTTCTTTTCTTTTAAAAAAAAATAGCCATCATCCTACTGGGTGTGAAGTGGTATCTCTTGGGGGTTTTGCTTTGCATTTCCCTAATAATTAGTGATGTTAACTCTTTTCACGAGTTTTTCATGTGCCTTCACTAACAGATTTCTAAAGGAACTCCTGTACTCAGAGTTTTTCTAATTCTGACCTTTCCAAGGTCAGTATGTTCAACTTGTTCTTGTATTTCCTAAGAATCTCCAGCATCCTCCCACTCCCTTGTCTGCTTAAACTCCTTCAACTTGGTTTCTGTTACTTGTAATCATTTCTGGTTCAGCTTTCCTAGACTCTATTCCTTGTTGCCTCTAACTTTGCAATTAACCACAGCATTTGCTCCACCCTGCTATCTTTGTAAAACATTTCTGCTACGTTCTTACCGTTTTCTGCTTATTTTTCATAGGGAAAATGATGAGCAACAGGAAAGAAAATCCCTAAAAATGTTTTTTACTCAGGAGAAATAAATACAGAAGCAGCACATCTACAGTGTACTTTCCTCTCCCGGGGAGTCACCGTGATACCTGTTTACTGTTGCCCTTTAAGCCCGTATTCTCTCTTCTGCCAGGATGTCAGGGCAATAGTAGCCTATGTGGTAGCAGGCAGCCAAGCGACCCTCGCAGGTGGAGGAACAACAGCCTGGGGGCGTGCATAGGTGGCGTGGGAAGTCGGGGTCTGTGGTGGCGGGTAGACTTCTCTTGGGTCTCCACATTTCCATCCCTGACATGCCTGTTTTAGGATCTCATAAGGTAGAGTGAGAATTAAGTGACATAATCTATGTATAGCACTTCAGCCCGTTCTTGGCATTCAGTACCAGATCAGTAAAGGTTAGCTATCTCCCTCTAAAAAAAGCCTATTTTAATATCAAGATTAAGAAATTCTTTTCATTCTATGGGACTTTCACCTAGCTGGTTTTTAGGGAGCATGGGATATAGACAGTTTATTTCTTTTAAAATTAATGTCTTGCATTTAATGTAAAAAGATGGCTTTCTAATTGTACAGTAATTAAACAGATGTTACAGTGGGAAATGGGATTGGTCATGCTGTCATTTAAATGAGGAATGAGGAGAAGGTCAAGGCCTTGATTTTCCATAATCACTATTAGGGTCACACAAAATGTCATTTCCGGTAATGGGGTCTACATCTTCATTCTTCTGTTAGGACTTCTGAAGTAATGAGGAGGAAAAAAAAGTTATAGTGTATTTCACTGACAGCTTAGAATATTTGAGTTAATATTCTTTAAGGTTCTATAGGGCTTTATCAAATACTAGTTCAGCTCAAATTAAAATGGAAATTATTGTAATATTTCTCCTCTGAGAAAGAACTCCTTTGTCTGATCTGTCACTGTATCATCATTTATTCTTCTGTTATCAGAATGATCATTCAATCATATTTTGTTCTTTTAGGGTTAATTATAAGCTTAGAGAATTGCCGTCAGCCTCTCTCCCCAGTGCCACGACTATATCCTAGAATCTTTCATCGGGATTCTGACAAAGCAGGATCTTGGACCTACATCTATCTTTTCTATTCTGTTTTTGGAAGGAAGTGAGTTAAAGAGATTATATAATTTGTCAGTAGTCAGAAATCATCACACTTGGACTTTTTTTCGACTTGTGTCTTTTCCTAAGGAATTTTACATTGTGCTCTGCTAGAACCACCAGTACAGATCTGGAAAAACTGTGGGTTCACCCTCAGTTGATGAAAATGATGGAGCTCAATGCTGATATTGCGCAGACCCTACTTGCTCTGTCAGACGTGATTACAGTTTCTGTTAATAGCCATTCGGTTTCTTAAACTGTGGCCGCCCTCTGCCACCTCTCTGTTTGAAAAATGTGTGTGTTCTCTATTCCCTTAACTCAGGGGTCAGACTTTGAGGATAATGTAATGATTTCTTAAGGCTTCAATGTTCTTATTTCCCTGCTCCCAAATGTACCAAAATGTACTGTTCATGGTTGTTAAGAGTGCCTCTGACCAAGCCCCGTGCAACTGCATCTGGCCCGTGATGCAATTCCAGGTGATGCTTTGAGAATTTGATGTGGTGTTTTCATTTGTCTCACTAGTAAATGGATATATATTGCTTCTAATTTGCCAGGTGTAGTCTTCTCAGCTGTAAGGAGAATCCTTTAGGTATCTTTGATCATGGAAATGATAGTTTAAAATTAGAGATGTGACCTCACATAGAGCACAGAGCAGATTTTGTTTCCACTGGAAAGAAGTGGTTCCTGAATATAAACGTTAAAAACAATAGATGCTTAAGGATGCAGAATGCGCAGAAGTGTTAAGGCTAGTCTTGTTTCGTACTAAAACCAGCTGCACAATGAAAGGAAAATAGTACTATTCTTTATCCCACTCTGCCTCAGGCCTTGTTTCTATTTGAGGTGGTAATCTTTATGGCTAAAATGTTTAACACGTTTTCATACCAGCTTCATCATTTCGTAACATTTTTGATTTCCCTGAGAAAAAAAGCTCTGTGACTGTGGATGCTCTCAGGACATGTCCACCCCTTCACATGCTGTGCAGTGTCTCACCCTTAATGGAACTCAATCAAGAGTGGCTGAATGAAGGACACGTGTTTCCTTATTTTATGCTTCTCTGTAGTCTGAACTTGTAAAGACACCATTGTCTGGTGACATATGACAATGTTATGGTGGTTTTGATAGCATAGGGAACTGTGGCCTCCATGCCTGATCTAAGAGGAACAAGAAGGCTCCATTTCTTGGGTAAAATGTACTATTTAAGAAAATTTTCTAGTGTTTTTTCCCTTCTTTTTTATGGTTTTTGAAAACCTCGCAAGTTGTAGGAGAGTCTGTTCTCACACATTCCTAACCGTCTGCTCGGCTACGCCACCGTGGACACAAGTGTATGTCCCGTGGACCTAAATCTCATTATGTCTCAAGCCGAACCCATCCTTTTTTCTTTTAATCAGTTCCCCCTCACTGTTAACATCATCACACTTATTCCAACTACTTCTTCCAGTAATTTGGCACGGTGCTTGACTTCCACACTTTCCTGCACGCATTTTCTGATCCACGGCCCAATACTGCCAATGCTACCCTCCCAGCATCACTTACCCCATCTCCTTTTCTGCACACCCACCTACCACTTGCTTCATTGCATCTCGTGTCTTTGTTTTTCTTTCTTCTTTCTGCCCTAGTCCTTCCCTTTTAAATCAAGGGACATCTGCTCTCTTCAGATCATTTTGAAGCAGACATCTAATTACATCACCCAGTCATTCACTTTTTGTCCTAAGGTCCCCAACTGCTTATGGAAAAAAGCATTCTAGCTATTGTTCTAGAACAGCATTTTCCAATAGAATACAATTTGCACCACATAACTTAAAACTTTGTCCTAGTTCCATTAAAAAAATTAAAAGAAAGTGATGTATTTTTAACTTAGTATTTTATTAAATTATTGTTTCAACATGTCATCAGTATAAAATTATTAATATTTTACATTCTTCTACTAAGTCTTTGAAATATGATTTTAGCTGCATTTCAAGGGCTCAATGCTATGTGTGGGTAATGGCTACCCCATTAGACAGTGAAGCTCTAGACCTTTCACTGCTTACTACAAACCTGTTTCTGTCTCTGATTTTCTTTCCTCTGTATACACAACATGCTCCATCCAAGTTGAACTTTGTGTTCATGTCTATAAATCATCTATAAACCACCATGTCTCTGTGCTGTTTTGTACCTGTGGAATGCTATTTCCCCTCCACACTTGCCGATCTTGCAAGTGTTTACAGCTTTGTTCAAATGCCACTGCTCCAGGAGGTCCTATCTTCCGTCACGTGAAGTAAGCTTTCCCCTCTTTGACTTTCCACAGCTTATTTTCTGGAATGGCAGTTAGCAATCTTAATTTTTCTACTAGATCATACATTTCTTGAGAACAAGGACTGTGTTTTCTTCTTTGTGTCACAAAGCTTAGCCCTGGGCTTTGCTCATAATGGCATTTACTGAATGCTTATTGAATCATAAGTCAAACTCCACCTGAAGGTGATTTTATTAACTAGGTTTAGAAATGACTGCAAGTAGTCTGAAATGAAAAAAGTGTACATGGATACGTATGTAATTATTTTGGATTTATGTGCTTTCAAGTTAGGAGAAAATGTAGCTTTACCAACAACAGTATATTGTATAAAGTATATTGTATGAGTATATACAGTATACTCATATTGAGACAGGAGGGAAGGGGGTAGGGCACAACCTTTGAAAGAATGACATAGCCATTGAGGATATGACAAAAACTGGTTCGAACCAACTAGGTCCAAGATGGCGGACAATTCGACTTCCAATGGACCTTGGCCTCATTGTAATACATTAGCATATGCTAAGTGACACACCCGCAGGTACCATGACAGTTTCAAGGCCAACCATGAAAGGCCAAAAAGTGGGTGATGGCCCAGTTCCTGGAAATCTCTGCCCCTCCTGCAAAATAGTTGGAATAATCCTCTCACTCATTAGCCTATGAAATTACCCAGCCCATAAAAACTAACCACCCCGTATTTCAGGGCTGCTCTTGCCTTTTGAGGCCGACTGCATTCTGCATGTGGAATGTGTATCTCTCAGTATACCTGCTTTCACTTTACTATGGCTCGTTCTTAAATTCTTTCCTGCAAGAAGCCAAGGAACTTCACTTGGCAGCCTGTCCCAGGAACTCACCTGAGACCTGGGATGTGACCATCCTCTCCTGCCCCATTTTCCTACAGCAGTATGGCTTGTGTAAAGAGTTTATAAGGACATATTTTCGCTTAATAAGTGCCAGGTGAATACTTTCATAGATTTCTTTACAATCACCTCGATTAGCCATTCTTTGAGAGAGGATGCTGCAAGGGGTTGCTTTTTTTTTTTTTGCTTATCAGTTACTAGCTAACGACCACAGGGAATCAGAAAGAATCTTGGCCTCTCCATGAGCCATTTAACAGAACTTCCTCTTTTGTCTGTTTTACACACCCATTTTCCTCAGGATGATCGAGTCAGGAATTTGTCTCTAAGAAAGCTTGATATTGGTGAGGCTTAGGTATAGATTTGTTTTAATGATGGTGTCTCTCCTTAAATTTGCCTTGGATTGCTTCCTGCCATTGTAAAATAGGTTCTTCTAATAGAAATGCCTAAAATTTGTTAATTGATGCCCCAGAACGTGCCAAGTTTCCATATTCCAACCCAGCTTCTTTTTTTTTTTTTCTTGGATGGACGTACCATAATGGAAATTTCTCTGTGGTCTCTGAGTGTAGCAGATGCTGTCAGTTTTTTCACTCATATCTCCTGGGATCCCTTTATCATTTCTGCGCGTGCCAGCCTGACTTCCAAAATCCAGGACCTTTGCACAGCCAACTGAAGGTGCTGAGAATTTATGTACTCTTGTGAGCATCCAATTACTGAAGGATGTGAGGGTAAATGCACTTTAGTTCCCCCAGCCTTGGCTGTGAGGCATGCACTTTACACAGTTTCCAATAGCTTCTCCTCACCCACAGTGCTTGCCGCCTTAATAATGCATCCTTAATAGTTTGCCTTCCCTTTCCTTCCTGTACCCGCTCCAGTCAATGTGGGTTTCCTTGCCCCTCCCAAATAAACTCGATGCATTCAGTCCTCGACTCAGTGGCTGGTTTCTGAAGAACTTAAGACAGTGAGCTAATCAAGGATTTAAAGTCCTTAGCGTGGTTTCTATTCTCCCCACCTCTCTTTCCTTCTCTTTTCCCACTCTTTTCTCTCCCACTTCCCTGTGACTTTCCTTTCCTTATCCAATGCTTGTGGAATGCCTATTTTATGCCAATCCCCAAATAATAGAGATGAAAGACAGTTTTTTTTTAAAATTTGTGCTCAAGAATCTCGATCTCCCTGTTTATTCAGGGAGATAGAACAGGAAAGAGAATGTTATAATACAGAGCGGTAAGTGCGCTAAGATGGAGAGAAATGCAAGGTACTACCAGAGTGAAGTACAGGGGAAGATACAGGGCATCAGAGAAGGCTTCTCATAGGAGTTGCTGCCCAGACTGTTTAAAAGCCGTTGTTATCAAAGTGTAGTCGCTGTATCTACAACAGCATCACCTGGGAATTCCTTAGTAATGCAGACTTTCAGAGCTAACCCAGACCTACTGCATGGGAAGCTCTGGGGCTGGGACACAGTCATCTGTACTTCAACAAGCCCGCCACGTGATTCCGATGCCCTTGTCTCACTTCACCTGGCACCTAGAATCAGCTTCCAAATGGAATGCTTGCACTTGTTTCAGAGTCAGCTTCTGGAGTTACCCAAATTAAAATTGTGCTCTTGAACTACTGGAATTTTTAATTACCTGCGGCTGCTTTGGATAACGGCAGCCTAGTTACGTATCAGGCTTTCTACTGTGAATCACGTTCCACTGAATGTTTCATGAAATCTATACAAGTTGGTTTGTCCTTTTTTCCTCTTTCTTTTAACTGAAAAAAAGACTATTTCAGCCTCTTGTTGATTTTGATGACATGAGTTTTTGTTCTTTGAACTTTTTTTTTGAGGAGAAAAGAAAAATGATTTGTTTCAGCTTATCTCTACTAATATCCTCGTCAGACTGAATGGAGAAGATGGTGTTGATTTTGATAAAACACCAATGAAAGCCAACAAGAGAAAATTATTTATTCCAAATTCTTAATTCTAAATTATTAAAGCTCATGCACAGGTGTGGTCTTGTTGATACTAGGAGACTAATTTTTACATGGACCACTATTGGGTAACTGTCCATCAAACATTTAGGAACCATCCTAAACGACACAGACCCAGTAAGAGGAAAAAAAAAAAATCAGTCCGGAAGATTTGGTGTTATATCAGATTGATACATGGGTGATTACTTTGAAAAAAAACCTCCTATGATTGTTTTATAATTTTAAGTTTGGTAATGGAAAAACCTTCTTCTTGGTTGGAATGGGTATTAAGTGGTTTTCCTCTTATTATGTGCCACTGTCACATCATAATAAGACATAATAAAAGTCAAAACAACTTGAATATATTTCAAACCCTGGCAGTAAAATTGTTTGGCAAGCTTATTACCAACATCATTAGAGAAGAATAAATAGAATCACATACTCAAACATAAACCAGTAGCAGAGAGTTTCAAATGATTTTTTTACATTCTTACAGCTTTGCTAATCCTGTTGTCTCAAAAGTAAAAACATTGTGTGATCATCCTACAGAGACATACCCATGCGCTATCGTTTTATTCTCAATTATATTTGTTTTTATTATGTACTAGACTTATAGCCCCATTTGATCTACATATCATAGGGGCAGCTGAAATTGACATAAATTTTGTGGATTTAGATTGGTCTCTCCCCAAACTAGGTCCTCTTCTTACCTTCCTGTTTATCAGTCATTATCTCCATGAATATAGATTGAAAATCTGAGTTTTATCTTTGACCTCTCCTGTCTTAGTCAGCTCAGGCTGCCATAAAGAATATCAAGACTGGGTGATTTAAACAATCTGTCTTGCTCAGGCTGCCATAAAGAATATCAAGACTGGGTGATTTAAACAACAGAATTTTTTTTTTTTTCGGTACGCGGGCCCCTCACTGTTGTGGCCTCTCCCGTTGCGGAGCACAGGCTCCAGACGCACAGGCTCAGCGGCCATGGCTCACGGGCCCAGCCGCTCCGCGGCGTGTGGGATCTTCCCGGACCGGGGCACGAACCCGTGTCCCCTGCATCGGCAGGCGGACTCTCAACCACTGCGCCACCAGGGAAGCCCCTAAACAACAGATTTTTATTTCTCACAGTTCTGGAGGCTGGGAAATCCAAGATCAAGGTCCTGGCAAGGCAGGTTTCATTATGAGGCTTCTTCTCTTGGCTTGTAGGTGGCTACCAACCATCTTGCTGTATGTCCACATGACTTCTTTTTGTGTGCAGGGGGAGAGAGAGAAAGATCTCTCATTATAAGGGCACTGATGCCATCGTGACAGCCCTACCCTCATGACCTCATCTTACCCTAATTACCTTCCAAAGACCCCATCTCCAAATACGAGGGGGTTTTGAGGGTTAGAGCTCCAACATATGAATTTGGGGGGAACGCAAACATTCAGCCTCCCTTTTCTTCTCAGTCACTAAGTTTTGCCAAGTCTTTCTTTGTGATAATGCTTTCACCTGTACCTTCCTTTCCACTCTGATTAAGAACATTTTAATTCAGGACTCTTATTATTTAATACATGGGTTGTTGCAACAGGTTTTTTTTTTTTTTTTTTGCGGTACGCGGGCCTCTCACTGTTGTGGCTTCTCCCGTTGCGGAGCACAGGCTCCGGACGCGCAGGCCCAGCGGCCATGGCTCATGGGCGCAGCCGCTCTGCGGCATGTGGGATCTTCCCGGACCGGGGCACGAACCCGTGTCGCCTGCATCGGCAGGTGGACTCCCAACCACTGTGCCACCAGGGAAGCCCTGCAACAGTTTTTTAATGGCACTTGCCTCTAAAATTTATTATCTTAATCCATCATGCACACAGTTACCAGGCCAGTCTTCCTAAAATGACTCAAACTGTGTCGGTACCTCCCTGAACAATGTCAGTTATTCCCAGTTGTCTGTAGGCGAGGTAAGACTGCCTGATCTGGCTAAGGTCTCCCACAGTCAGTTCACAGATCTCCCTTTCCAATCCTCATTTCCCTGTGTTCCCACCTGTCAACAGGCCGACTAATGACCCCATGCTTCTGAAAGCTGGTCTCCCCCAGCCCAGGTTCATGGCTTCCGCATGTGGCAGCACTCCCCTCCCCCAGTCCCAGCTCTCTGGAGTGTAGTAGTCCTTGCACTCAAGCTGTCCTCCTCTGAGAATCACTGAACTCTTAGGTAAATGTATTCTGAACTTCTCGTTTGGCATTTTTACTCTACTATGTAAGTATAAATGCATCCATGAAAAATATATGGTTATCTCTGTGTGTGTGTTTTTTAAAGGAATCATCTTATATCATCTTGCAGCTGGGTGTTTGTTTTTTAATTCAACAGTCCAACAATTTGCTTTTCTTAAGATTTACTCATGTAGATTTGTTTAATCCTCTTTATCTATCTGTATGGTATTTCACTGACTATACCACATTTTAATATGAGATTCCCTTTTTCATATACATTTAGCTTATCTCCAGTTTTCATTTGCTATTCAAGAAGTTTCACAAATGTTCTGATACATGTTTCCTTTTGGCATATCTTCTGAAAGTTTCTTTTCTTTTTTTGTTTTTTGCTGCTGTCACTTTAATGTTATCACTTGAAAGACAAGGATTCTAAATTTTTTTTTCTCTTTTTAAAAAATTGAGCTATAATTGACATATATTATTCTCAGATGTACAACATAATGATTTGATATTTAAAAATTTTTTTTAATTTGTATTGAAATATAGTTGATTCACAATGTGTTAGTTTCAGGTATACAAAGTGATTCAGATATATTTATATTCTTTTTTTTGTATTCTTTTCCATTATAGGTTATTACAAGTTATTGAGTATAGCTCCCTGTGCTATACAATAGGTCCTTATTGGTTATCTACTTTATGTATAATAGTGTGTATATTTTAATGCCAGACTCCTAATTTGTCCCTCCCCCCTTTCCCTTTTGGTAACTATGATTTGATATTTGTATATATTGCAAAATGATTACAACAATAAGTCTAGTTAACATCCATCACCACAGGTAGTTGTACATTTTTTCCTTGTGATGAGAACTTTAAAGATCTACTCTCTAAGCAGCTTTCAAATATACAGTACACTGTTATTAACTACAGTCACCATGCTCTTTATTACATTCCCATGACATTTATTTTATAACTGGAAGTTTGTACCTTTTGACCCCCTTTATCCATTTTACCC
>NW_020174553.1:104184-120138 GCF_003031525.2 Neophocaena asiaeorientalis asiaeorientalis
CATCGTATGGTATTTCTCTTTCTCTGGCTGACTTATTTCACTTAGCATTATGCCCTCAAGATCCATTCATCTTGTCACAAATGGCAAGATTTCCTTCTATTTTGTGGGTGAATATTTCTGTATATGTCACAACTTCTTTATCCATTCATCCATCCATGGAAATTTAGGTTGTTTCCATATCTTGGCTATTGTAAATAATGCTGCAGTAAACACGGGGGTGCATATATCTTTCTGAGTTAGTGTTTTCATTTCCTTCAAATAAATACCAAGAAGTGGAATTGCTGGATCATATGGTAGTTCTATTTTTAATTTCTTGAGGACCTTTTGTAGTGTTTTCCACAATTACGTTCCCAATTGCACTAATTACATTCCTACCAAGAGTGCACAAATGTTCCCTTTTTACCACATCTTTGCCAAAACTTATTTCTTATCTTTTAGATCACAGCCATTCTAAAAGGTGTGAAGTGATACCTCATAGTGTTTTTGATTTGCATTCCCTTGATGATGAGTGATGTTGTATACCTTTTTATGTACCTGTTGGCCATCGGTAGGTTTTCTTTGGAAAAATGTCTATTCAGATCTTCTGCCCATTTTTAATTGATTTATTTTTTTTCTTGTTGAGTTTTATGCATTCTTTATATATTTTGGATATTAATCCCTTATTAGATGTATGGTTTGCAAATATTATCTTTCATTCAGGTAGTTGCTTTTTCATTTTGTTGATGGTTTCCTTTGCTGTGCAGAAGCTTTTTAGTTTGATGTAGTTCCTCTTGTTGATTTTTGCTTCTGTTGCCTTTGTTTTTGGTGTCAAATTCAAAACTTGCCACTTATGTTTTCTTCTAGGAATTGTATGGTTTTGGGTCTTACATTCAAGTCTTTAATCCATTTTAATTTAATTATTTGTATATAAAATGATGGTTCTCTTTCATTCTTTTGCATGTAGCTGTCTAGTTTTCCCAACACTGTTTGCTGAAGAGACTGTCCTTTCTCCGTTACATATTCTTGGCTTCTTTGTTGTAAATTAATTGACCGTAAATGAGTGGGTTTATTTCTGGGCTGTTTATTCTGTTCCATCAGTCTCTGTGTCTGTGTTTTTGCCAATACCATACCATTTTGATTACTGTAGCTTTGTATTATAGTTTGAAATCAGGAGCATGATGTCTCCAGCTGTATTCTTTTTTCTCAAGGTTGCTTTGGCTATTTTAGGACTGCTTGTTCAATTTCTGTGAAAAGTGCCTTTGGAATTTTGACAGTGTTGGGGAGGGGGAAATTTCTTCCTCTACCCCTCTTTAGTTCTTGTGCCTGGAGTAATAATAAAATTGACACATCAGATTAATAGGAGAAAAACAAATTTAATTTTGTGTGCACAGAAGACCAGAAAATGATGCTCAGAGCACAACCACAAGCAGGCAACATTTATACCTTTTTACACAGAGAAATAATAAATTTGTGAGGATTTGACAGGACAAAGAAACTTAGGTTTGGGTGCTTAATTCGTAAGGAATTTAAGCAAAGTTTGGGCTTGGGTAGTGAATTAGTAAAGAAGTAACAAGGTTTGTTTATACAGGCTTCTTGGCCCTGAATTCCTTGTCTCTGGTGACAAAGATGTCTTTCTTTGTCACCAGAGGACACCTTTCACATGGGAAATTTATTTCCTGCTTTCAGGAAGACAGAAAGGAGGGATTGATGTGTCCTTCTCGCATCAGTGGTTTCTTAAATAACTTTATTTCAAAATAATCAATATGCCATTGAGACATATTTTGGGGGTGGCCTGCCCTGGGCCCCAACAATAGGGATTGCATTGAATCTGTAGATTGCTTTGGGTATTATGGACATTTTAAAAACATTAGTTCTTCCAATCCATGAGCAGGTAATATTTTTCGATTCATTTATTTGTATCTTTTTCAGTTTCTTTCATCAGTGTTATAGTTTTCAGTGTACAGGTCTTTCATCTCCTTGGTTAAATTTATTCCTTGGTATTTTGTTCCTTTTGCAGTTTTAAATAGGATGATTTTCTTAGTTTCTCTTTGTTATAGTTAATTACTAGTGTGTAGAATAGCAACAGACTTTTGCGTACTGATTTTTGTATCCTGCAACTTTACTGAATTCATTTATTAGTTCTAACAGGTTTTGGTGGTATCTTTAGGGTTTTATGTATATAATTTCTGTGAAATGACATGTGACAGTTTCACCTGTTCCTTTCCAGTTTGATGACTTATTTCTTTTTCTTACCCAATTGCTGTGGCTAGGACTTCAATAAAAGTGGTGAGAATGGACATCCTTGTCTTGTTACCGATCTTAGAGGAAACACTTTCAGCTTTTCACTGTTGAATGTGATGTTAGCTGTGGGCTTGTCATATATGGCCTTTATTATGTTTAGATATGTTCCCTCTCTACCCACTTTGTTGAGAGGTTTCAGCATAAATGGATGTTGAATGTTGTCAAATGTTTTTTCTGAAGTAACTTATTTTAAGTAACTTTATATACCATAAATAAATTGTTGATTGCTGTTTACTAAGACTATAGTGCTAATACTTTCTAGTATTGTCTCATTCTTATTAATGTAGAAACAGTTTTTTCTTGCTCTAAACCTGTCTTCCAATGATAAGTTATGGTTTTCTAAGCTATTTTTTTTGTTAAATTGTATAAGTATCTTAAAACTAAATGAATGCATTACTATATTCTGCTTTTGGGAATATTATAGATAGGTTTCTTAAGTAGTGAATTAGAAATATCTCAGTATGTGGTATACTCTCATTTTCAGACTAGAAATAATAATGTTTACTTGAATTGGGAAATTACTAGTACCAGTGCTTCCTTGTTAAAACTTTAGGATGTTCATTGCAGCACTATTTACAATAGCCAGGACATGGAAGCAACCTAAATGTCCATCGACAGAGGAATGAATAAAGAAGATGTGGTACATATATACAATATACATATATTTCCTCTTGTCCTCATTTCATGTTTTAGAGGAAGATTATTTTGGCTCTATAAAGACTTAATTAAGAGACAGCCCACATCCCAGTGCCTGGTCTTGCATTGTAGAATTTACAGCCAAGAAGAAAATGTATTTTTGAAAGGGCGATGGATGGTCTCATCCCTCACTAATTGACACCCCATCTGTTGATGCCTTTTTTTCCCTTCCTGTTCTCTGCACTTCATGTGAATAGGAGACATGGCTCATGTTTGGTAATTGATAAAATTTCTTTGAGAGAAAAAAATAAAGGTTTCAGCTCCCTTGGGGGGGGAAATAAGGAACGAAATAATGCCATTTGCAGCAACATGGATGAAACTAGAGATTGTCATACAGAGTGTAAGTGAGAAAGAGAAAACAAATATCGTATAATATTTCTTATATGTGGAATCTAGAAAAATGGTACAGATGAACTTACTTGCAAAGCAGACAAGAGTCACAGATGTAGAAAAAAAAACTTATGGTTACAGAGGGGGGAAGGGGGGTGGGATGAATTGGGAGATTGGGATTGACATATGTGCACAGCTATATATAAAATAGATAACTAATGACAGCCTACTGTATAGCACAGGGAACTGTACTCAGTGCTCTGTAGTGACCTAAATAGGAAGGGAACCTAAAAAAGAGTGGATATAGTATATGTACAACTGATTCACTTTGCTGTACAGCAGAAACTAACACAGTATTGTAAAGCAACTATTCTCCAATAAGAATTAATTAAAAAACACCCCAAAACTTTAGGAGGATTTCATTGATCAATATTGACCTTGTCGATCAAAAGACCGAATTGCTTATTATCTTATTATTATTCCATTGTTTATGTGGTTAGAGTACTTGAGCAGTAGAGAATCATTCTTTTCTTACATATATCCACAACCTATGAGATAACTTCTTTCTTCATCAATGTTATGATGTCACTGAAAAGCTATCATCTTGGTCTGATTTATTCCCTGAAAGTGCTTGCTTCTTTTGCTGATGGTTCTTTGTGCTATTTTCTTTGTAAATGCTTGCTTCGTTATTTCTCCTTAAATTGAAAAAAGGCTTTCAGGAATGTAATTTTCAGGCTCATTCTAAGTATTTGGAAGCTGTGTGCCAATTTCTCTTCCTGTCTTCCCTTCTTCACTTTCTGAAACAACGGCCAACCATTCATGTGAATATATGTACTCAAACGGCACTACTGCAAGTTAGTCTCCAGTGCGGAATGAGAGATTTTGTGCCGATTTTGCTTTTGAGCCAAGCGAAATAGAGGGGAAGTTAGATGTTTGAGGCAAACTTAATGGTTCTGGAGGTGGACACATGTTAAATGAACATTTTTGTGACTTGCTGGCTCTTAACGAGCAGAACTAGGACTGATCAACTTTTACACGCTTGTCAGTAGACACTGGTTCTCAGTGACACTTGGCCCTTGTTTGCTCTGAGAGAAGCTTCTGTGATAGTTTTAAGGAAAAAAAAATAGGATCTAAAACATATAACACTCTTTTCCCCATCATTCAACAGAACTGACTTGGAAATGAGTAAGGGACATATTGTGAATTATGCCCTATTACTCAGACACAAAATGTCACGTGACACCTAGAATTTGCCAGGGCCACATGTCAGGCATTTTTGAAATGTATTTGACAAGGTGGTTTTCCAAGAAAGGCATATAACATAACGTGATATGACGGCAGGTCTAAGCCACTGGCGTACTGAAACCAAGTAGATGTTGGTTCTGGAATCAATATTCCTATCCAAAAATATTTATTGAAGAGGAAAAGTCAGAGTTCTAGACACCTAGACATAGATGCCAGACTTTGCAGTGTTTTTGTAGCATTGATTTCATAGCATTAATTTAATTTGACTGAGTGGGACTCAGTATATTTGTATGTGTATTAATCAAGTCAAGATTATAGAAGTCCAGGAGAAAAGAATTATTTAAATCGTACACAGAGTAAGATTGAGTTGTATAAGAAAAGAAGCAAGGGCTTGAAGTATTTGCTAAAGCCATTGCTTTCCATTGAGAAAATTCCTAGCTTTGGGCCAGGTAACGTACGTTAGCCCTTGCGTGTCTTTAGGGGGTATCCTATAGGTTGATGGACAGAGCTGAGCTGTCGGATCATGTCTTAGGTTAGCCATGAACTTCTTGTTTCCAGAATTCAAATTAACCTTGGCATTTATTGTGAAATCCCTGGTGCCTTCACATAAACCAGTATGTTCTCTGCAGCTGTGCACTTTGCAGTCACTGATCAATGGTTAAGCAGTTGGCAAGAATGCTTTGGAGCTGTGATGAATGTGCTTCCCCAAGGCCTTCTGGTAGAAATTCTGCTTCACAGAATGAGTGAAATTTTTGGAATATATACTGGTGAAATTAGTCATAATGCATAAAACTGCGGCAAATAACAGTGTAGGGCTCATTGGACTAAATTGATGTTGGAGGATGGAGTCAGTAGTTAACTAGCTACGGGGCAAGGGCACATCAACCTTCCTAGGAACTCTAAAGGCAGAATATGCCAGGTGTTCCAGTTTTCTCATTTAACGTGGGAAGAGCAAGCCCAGCTCTTCTAGGCGTCAGAGTCAAACATGATAGTGATGGTATATATTCAATACCAAGTCTTTTGTACCATGACTATGAAGAGAACGTCTTGTTATCTCAGTTGTTCTAGAAAAGAATTCTAAAATTCAAAGAATTTTTTAACAAATAATTTATTTTCTTTCATATGCTCATTCTTTTAGGTTTCTAGTATGATTGATATTTTAGAAATATTTAGAAACAGCCTTTACATCAGGGCTAGAAGTTAAAATGGAAAATAGCGAAGCAAGTAGTCCTGACCGTGTAAGGTTTGGGATTTATATGTTTGCGTGGGGCCATGCAATCTGAGGAGCTGGAGCCTCTTGTCTCTCCGGCATTATTTCCTTAAGAAATTGTGATAGCATATTATTTGAGAGAGCTTGAGTGCTTTTGCAGTATAGCTTCACTCTTTTTCCAAAGCATTCTATCATTTTAGAGGCGTTATGCAACTATTTAAGAGTGTGCTTGACTGTCTTCTAACAGTGCAGTTCACACAAATGGAATGAGGTCATCTTTAAATTGAAATATCAAGTCTTTTTTTCAAGATCCTTGGAAGCAAACATTTTAAATCTAAATATATCATTTGATTATTTTAATATCACTGCATATATATGTTTAAATAAAAATAAAGGACATTACATCAACTTCAGATTTGTTTTATTCTTGTTATGTTTGGCTTCATCTGAACTACAGAGGTGGCAGAGAGAATGGAAAGCATGAAGCAGTTCAGTCCAGAGATACTTAGGAGCTAGGAAGACCAGGGGTCAGTGACGGAGTGGAAGCAGCCCGGAAGAGAGAAGGAAAATTTAAGAAGGATGCCATGTTTCTGACTGAAGTAACTGAAAGAGAAAAAGCAGATTTGGAAGTAAGATGAGTTTGGTTTTGAATGCATCGAATTTGAGCTCTCTAAGGACGTAGAGCAGAAATGTGTACTAAACATACGGATCTGGGCTACAGATTTGGGGAGTCATTGTCATAAAGACAGTAAGTGCATTAAATGGGGTAGCCTGCTTCTCTCCTTTCTCTGCACACTCTTCCCAGGCAGAGGACAGAACCCTGAGGAGCATCCACATGTAGGGGTAGAACATGAATAGGAAGCCAAGCCATAAAGGTGACTCAGAAAAACTCAGCCAGAGAAGAAGGAGGAAGCTCAAAGAAGCCACAGTGTCAGAGAAGCTTGGAGACAGAAGCACGTCAGGGAATTAGAGGTGGTCAGTGATGCCACGTCTGTAGCAAGGCCAAGTGAGACATGGGCAGAAAGGTGCCCACTGAATTTGTCATGAATGGAGTTTGTCCCAGAGAGGACTGTGCAGACAGGGAAAGGTGGAGTTAGAGCAGTTTCCAGTGGTGGCCATGCTGGGATGCGGTCGTGATGAGGGTGGCTGAGATATGGGTTGATGGAGAACAAACGCGTAAGCAGTTAGAATGTGGGATGGGCTATTGTATTCGTCAGGGTTCTCCAGAGAAACAGAATCAATATAAGAGGAGATGTGTTATGGGAATTGGTTCACATGATTATGGAGGCTGAGAAGTCCCACCATGTCTCATCTGCAAGCTGCAGAACCAGGAAAGCTGGTTGTATAATTCCTGAGATGGGAGGGAAATGTGGGATAAGGCTGTTGGTGTAAGTCCTGGGGTCTGAAGGCCTGAGAAGAAGGAGCTCCAATGTGTGAGAGCAAGAGAAGATGGTGTGTTCAGCTCAAGGAGAGTGGGCATGGAGGATAGAGAGAGAGAGAGAGAGAGAGGGCTCACCCTTCCTCTCATGCCCTCAAAGAATTGAGTGATGCCCTTATCGTTGAGAGTGGATCTCCTTTACTCAGTCTACTGATTCAAATGCTAATCTCCTCTGAAAACACCCTCAGGCACACCCAGAAATAATGTTTTACCAACGATCTGGGCATCCCTTAGCCCAGTCAAGTCGATGTATAAAACTTACCATCACAGTTATCAACATGGATATTGAAGTTACCTAGGATGGTTGCAGTACTGGGGGAAGGTCAAGGTGACATGTCAGAGTCTCTGTGGGTTAGCAGGAGTGATCGGGATTTTAGAAGAAATGTTGGGAGCAGGCATTGACTAGTGAGGCTCAAAATAGACAGGATTTTTATAAATGCAGTGAGGTAATGGTCTATATTCCAGCTATGACCCTTCGGAGAAAACAAACAATACAGTTTAAACTAGTTTGATATGTGGATGTTTAATGTTCAGACACTAGGAACAAAGTAGGGCCATTGGGGGATGTAGATGGGTTCTCAGGAGCTGAGCTTCTTTGTGTCCGTCTTTCCAAGGATACATCAAAGGTTCCTCTTATTTTTTTTCTGTGTCTGTCTCTGCTTTCTCTCTGGTTTTCCTCATCCTGCCATTGGTCTGTACATGATACCCAGGGTCAACCCACCCTTGAGTCCAAGGACGTCTCATGTCAAGTCCCCACGGCTAACTCTCAAGATTCTCAGTGTATTTCAGTTCCAATTGATGCTGGGGACGGGGAAAGCATGGAAGCCCGCCTTGTACAGTTTATAAATAACATTGATTTCAAGGGCAATGTCTACCTCACTTCCTGGCTTTGAAGGGCCTGGGAGAATAACTGGCCTGCAGTTCAGAGGTTTAGGGGAAGCCTGAAGTGTGTAAGTGCAGAATATAAGGAGAGAGGCAGTTTGTTAACCGTGGAAAAGGGGCTCCAGATGGGTTTAGAGGGTGAAGTGCAGGGCAAGTTTGCATTGGGAATAAGGAAGCGTACAACCATATAGCTTTTGTTGTTTCACCGTTTCTTTTAAATTATATGTTCCTCAAAATATTTCATGTCCTTAGGTAGACTGTGGTGCGTCAGAGGGCTTGTATAGTATTATATCACTATATCTTAGTTTCTTTTGCATCGCAGCACCTGCTCACCTAGATACCCAGCAAAGGCCCTCTGTGTCCAGTGGATTTGGAATTCATATTCTTCCTTGAGATATGGATAATAATGTACAGGTCCTATCAACTGCACAGTACGGTTTATAGGTTCTTCTTCTTTATACCTGCCACATCTTGCAACACTCAGCCATGTGCCTGACCGGTACACAGTAACTGACTGAATCAATTTAAGCAAAGGGTAATATGATGGAACAAAATTAGTGAAGACACTGTTTCTAGTGCTTGGGGTTTTAGCAACTTTTTCAGCACTTTGAAAGGTGTCACACAGTTTCATGTGATGTTTAAGGACTCATTTCCATTAATGATATGTAACTATTCTGTTTTTTTTCCATATTCTTTGATTTATTTTTTAACAAACTCCTGGGATTATTAGCCTGCCAGAGAGAAATAAGGGTGGAAATGGTGACCAGAAGCGCTGCAGTTACTTTGTCTGGAAATGTAAAGACAGGAGGAGGGACGCTGGGGACAGAGGGAATTTTCCAAAATAAGAATGAGAGAGAGTCTTTCCTAAATGCAGGTTATATGAGATTGAACAATGACCAACTAAATGGATCCTGAAACAGTCTTGAGGTCTTACTCTGGATGGCTTCATGGCAAAGTTTCCCGGTTACCTTTCAGTAGTACTGGGCACCCTGCCCCAGTGAGAAGCCCACTTTTTCTCAGGATGACCAGTTAGCTTTTCCTTACCTGAATGGTGAGGGGCTGAAAGGTTCAGATGGTTTGGTGGATGAGGGGTTGCAGATAGAACTGGTGGGTATGTCTAAGGTAATTATAGAATGAAATCTAATTTGGGTGTCAAATAGTTTAATACCCAAGATTCAGGAATATATGATTGAGACTTACATATGAAAATTGCCAATATTTAAAGCTTTCTACTTTCTCCCTCCCTGTATGAGTCATAGTCTACTGGATGAGTTTTAGGAGATCTATTTCATAGTCAAAGCCACAGGCTACCTGATCATCTTGTTTATATAATAATGGTATGATATAATTACTCCAAATAATGAGTAGCTTGAAGCTTAGTTCTGAGCTGTGCCTGGTCACTTCAGGTGGTTACACTCTTTTCTCATGAGGCCTGAGATTTCATTGTGAAATGGGACAATGTGTCCAAAGTCTGCATCCCTCTATCCGGAACTTTCTGGCCACCAGTAGGACCAAGATTCATACTCTGTTGGTGGTGATGTGTCAGGAACATAATCCTTGAGGATGAATTGTCCCTTCAGTTAGTTTATTCTTTAAATATTGATTTAATCAATCTTTCAATTACTCCTCAGAATTTCTCACTTCTGCATCAGTTTTTGAATTATCTAATCACTAATGGAGGACATAGATATACTTATAACCAACAGTATCTCATAACAAAAATACCTAGATTCCATCATCAAACATATTCTCATGTTGCTCTTATAATAAGTATTTAATGAAAATTATGTGGTGTGTTCTTATAAATACAGAACTTGCTGCTCAGCTGATTTTCTCACTTTATTTGTTCTCTAATGTGTTAATGGAAGGGTTTCTAAAGTGAAAAAAAAGAACTTTGGAGAAACGTTTAAAACTTATTTCCAGAATATATCTAAGTATAAAGGACACAGATATAAATAACTCTTTCTTCAAATGGATATAAAAGCATGAAGGAAAGATTTAAAAAAATAAAAATTTATCAGAGATTAACTATGCTATTTTTAAATTTTATATCTAAATAACTTCCTTAAACCAATGCATTTAAAAAAGTAAATTCTCAGATAGTTTCTTTGTGTGGGTCATTTCAAATAAGGGATATTCTAGAATGCATGGGAAGATTTATAACATGGAATCGGTAGCTTTTCTTGCCGTGAATGTATTTTGAGAGTATTAATGTCATATAACTCACTTATTAAAATTTCAGTGAAAAGAATAGGCATCGCAAATCCTTGGGTAACTTTCACCTTTGAATGCCCATTCTTACCTGCCGGAGACCTTGTATTTCAGACCTTGCACTTTTCCAGCTATGCAGAATTCACCTCTGTGCTGACTTTGGTTCTCTCTAGGGGGCGCACTGGGGGCAGTTTATCAAGATGGGGCAAACAAGGATTAGAGCTAGTCCTTTCAAACAGCAGTGCCCCCAATCTTGCTGCCTGACAGGAAGCCCTTTCCCTCCTGTCCATGGGGAGCCACCCTTCCCTCCTGCTCTCCTCACCAGTCTTTTGTCAGCTTGCACTGTGATCCACCATCATCACCACTTTCAGGACTCCCCAAGGGCCCTCAGTGGCTGCTTTCAGGTTCTCAGTTGTTTCATGCTGTCTGCTCTGCCAGAATGGTGGGCAAGAAAATTACTTGCTCTCAAATCATTTTATTTATTATTTATTTTTCTGCCCCTTCCCAGATGTCTCCATCGTTTTCCTTATCCTCAGAGATTCATCCTCTGTCTCCTTCGATCTTTCTCTTCTCCGTTGCCTTCCAAGTTTTTTTTTTTTTTTTCAATCTCATGTACTATTCTCCAATAGATAATATTAAGTTTAAAAAGATAGCAGCTAGCATTGTGAGCTGTGAGTGACCTTTTAAGGATAGTTCTATCATTTTCTTCTGCCAATTTTAGGGAATAGTTTATATATGCACATAGCAGAATGACAGACCCAGTATTTAGGAGAGATGAGAATTCTTATGTATAATATACAAAGGCAGATAATAATTTACTAATGCCCCTAGATTGGTAACCCAAATTTATATCTTTTATCACTAAGTAGAATAATAAATTCCTCTATATCTGGATACTGGGACATAGATGAATAAATGAGCCAATTTTAAAGTAGCAAAAAAGAAGTAGTATTTTTTTCAGTATTCTCAACTACCTGTTTCACAGGTTGTTCTAATACATACATGATTACATTCAGTCCTTACAGTGAACCTTGAATTTTTGCTTCAGGAACCTAAAGGTCAGAGAAATTAAGCAACTTCTTCTAAGTCAAAAGCCTGTTGTGGCAATGCTTCAATTCCAAACCAGGTCTGTTAGACTCTGAAGTTCACATTTGTCATTCTATCAGCTTTCCCAGTGTGTGCTTTTGGAACACTGTGCCAGTGAGAGATTTCACCAACAAATAAGTGTTCTCTGCTTAATTAAGATTGAAAACTTCTTCCGTAGAGGAAATGGTTTAATTATGTTTAACCAGAATGGCCCAAACTTATTATTATGCTGACTTTTCTTTCTGATTAATATTATGTGGTGTTAAGGTTTTTATGTTGTAGTTTTTACTGTGAAATTTCTTGGTTCATCAGAGCCTGGTTGTATTACATTTCTTCAGTGTTCAACTGGGCATTGTTTTACATGATTACTCCAGTCAATAAATCCCAAGTATCTAGGAGTCATGTTGTGGTAGATTAAAAATATGGTCACAGATTCTTTACAGCTCCTTTATCATGAGGACAAAACTATTTTCTCACTCCTTAAATCTAGGCTGACTTTGTGACTTAACTTGACTGACGAAATGTGGCTAAAATGACATTGTGCAAGGCCTTGTTCCCTCTTGGAATGCTGCCCACAGACTTTTCTAGAAGGAAGCTTATCTTGCCTGTTAGAGGTAAGGGGCCATGAGAAGGAAAATAGACATGTCCTGCCTAGCAGCCAGCAGATACCTACCTAACTGCTAGATATGAGTGAGGCCATCTTGGACATTCCAGCAGGATCAGACCTCCAGCCGAATGCAGCCCTGTGAGTGAGCCAGGTAAAACCTTCAGAAGAACCATTTAGGCAACCTAGGGACTTATGAGAGACAATAAACCACTGTGTTTAGCCACTGAGTTTTGGGCTGAATTTTTACTCGGAATGAGTTAACTGATACACATGTGAAAACCATACCTGACAATTTATGAATGTTGACATTCTAGCTGTAGGGTATTGCCTGGTTATAAGAATTACATGTATTTTTGAGTTTGTACTTGACCTTATTGAAATTAGTATTTTATGCATTGCATGTGCTGTCTGCTGGGAGATAATTTGCTACGGGTCTCTCACATTTCTACGTGTCTTATGAGCAGAAGCATGGAAAACTTTTGTTCTGGGCTAACTTTTCAAAGATGTTTTTATAGTGAACAGTCTTGGAGGATAGAGATAGTATCTCCCTCTGGGGCAGAGGCGGATTTGCTGTCTGTCCAGGACAATAAAGATAATGTCTTCCTCTGAGACAAAGGTTAGGTAGGTTTGACTAAGCTCAGAGTTTCTCAGCAGTGACTCAGACCCCTGGGGTGAGCATCATGCATTTGGACTCCCCCTCTAACTCCTGCTGCCTTGGGAGTTAGAGGCTGAGGAGGAACAGTGCAAACGTGGAGCTCATGCTGCCTGGGTGCCATGAGGAATACAGTCCTTTGTCTCTGACCTGGGAATCTCATGTCTTCTGCCATCATCAAGGAAACTGCAGCAGGCTAACTTGTTAGCTTACAAGCTGGGAAAATCTCAGACTTTTCACAGTTCTTGACATCTAACTGAACTTAGTGCAGAACATAAGATAATTTATGGAAATTGTATGAGCTTCTGACTTTTTCTCAGGGATAGATTTATGAGAAAATCTTCTTATTCCTTCTGAAATGCTTATTACTCATAAGCACCTATATGTTGGTCTTTCAGGAGTTCATTTATTAGATTCATTAGGAATTGTATCAAAGAAAAAGAATCTTTTTTATTTTTTTGCGGTACGCGGTGCTCTCACTGCTGTGGCCTCTCCTGTTGCGGACGTGCAGGCTCAGCGGCCATGGCTCATGGGCCCAGCCGCTCTGCGGCATGTGGGATCTTCCTGGACCAGGGCACAAACCTGTGTCCCCTGCATCGGCAGGCGGACTCTCAACCACTGCGCCACCAGGGAAGCCCCCCCGTTATATTTTGAATTTTTGTATATTTGTGATTTCTCTGTCCCTGTCTCTTTTTTCAATTAATTATGCAAATGGCTTATTTATTTTAGTTCATTATTTTATTTTTAAGAAACAACTATTTATTAGTTCTACTTGTTTCCTGGTTTATAATTTATAAATTTCTGATGTTCTTTGTCAATTTCTTCTTTCTGCTTTCCTTAAGTTATTTTTAATTTTTTTCTAGCTTCTTGAGATGAAATGGTTAATTCACTTATGTTCACTCTGATACTGAGCATTACACATTTTGCTGTGTTCTATAGGCTCAAATATGTGATATTTTCATCACTGTTATTTTTAGTTCTTGTAGTTTTTTTCTTAAACTAGAGAGTTAGGAAGATAGAGCTTTCACTTTTCCTGACAGCTTTTTTTTACCTGTTTTTTTCTTTCATTTGTGGAGTTACTGCATTGTGATCAGAGAATAGAGTTTGTATTGGTTATAATTTTTGGAATTTTTGTGGGTTTCTTTGCATATAATATATGATCAAATTTTGGAACTATTATAGAGGTCCTTTTTAGTTGGTATGTTCTCTGTTTTCAATGTGAAGTTTTTTTTTAACATCTTTATTGAAGTATAATTGCTTTACAATGGTGTGTTAGTTTCTGCTTTATAACAAGGTGAATCAGCTATACATATATATATATATCCCCATATCTCTTCCCTCTTGCGTCTCCCTACCCCCCATCCCACCCCTCTAGGAGGTCACAAAGCACGAGCTGATCTCCCTGTGCTATGCGGCTGCTTCTCACTAGCTATCTGTTTTACACTTGGTAGTGTATATAAGTCCATGCCACTCTCTCACTTCGTCCCAGCTTACCCTTCCCCCTCCCCACCAATGTGAAGTTTCTAAATGCAGGGTTTCACATGGCCAAGGACTTGTGTAAGGACAAAGGGTAAGGAGCTATCAAAGATGCCCACTAGATTTTTGATGTGTGCAAATTGGTGAGATGTACAAAGTGGTAAGGATGACCTTTGAAGGTTTTCACTACCAGTTGAGATGTTGAACAACTTTTATATCACTACTAAAAAATTTTACTCCATAAAAGTCTTGGTCTTAGGCTGGCACTGATATTATCCATTTGGAATGCAAAGCTAGATAAGTGAATCATTTAAAATGTGCAGTTTCTTCTAGGGACGCAAAAAGAGTTTGTCGTGTTTTACTTCACTTTAGTTGCCAGCTTCTAATTGTTTTCTGTGGCCATAACTAATTGTTCCTAATGTTTGTGGCAAGAACCCAGTTTGGTTACATGCCAGAATTCTCAGCAAATCCTGTAGTGCTTGTATGGGCATAAAAAAGGAAAAAATCTCTGGAAGGATGCGTGTGTGTGTGTGTGTGTGTGTGTGTGTGTGTAATGGAACTCATAATAGCGTAAACCACTAGGAATGGGGTGGGAACTGTGTTGGATGAGGAACACCCATTTCAGGGGGTCATCAGAACTTGTAATCCACCAGCCCATTATCCGCCGTTTGGGCTGTTACAGCCCTGGAACTGGATAGAATCCTAGAACAAGAATCCATCTGATTACTATGGTTTCTGCTGCTTCTGATTGGCCCCAAACCAATGTGGGTCCATCTAGTAGAATGATCTTTGGAGCTAGCTTTATTCTCTGTTACCTGTGAGTCCAGGAGTAAGTTGCATAACTTAATTGAGTCTCTTTTTTTTTTTCCTTTGATGACAATGTAGATAACAAAATCCACCTGAAATTTCATTTTGAAGATTAAGTGAGATATATGAAAGCTAAGACATTGGCTTCCCCAGTTTTATCTCTTCATTGAATTTAGGTCTTTGGAATACATGGTCTGGGCAATAAGAACTCCATCTTGACAACGTAACTTAGGGAATCAAATCCCCTTCCTTAATCAGCAGTTTGGGGCTTCTTCAGTCCAGGAGCAGGGTTTACTGGGTGTCCCTCTTCAGTGGTGGCACATTGTAAGGCAGTTCTGTGTGGTGATATAGCTGTGGACTCTGAAACCCTGTGGCTGGGGCCAAATCCCTGCTTCACCTTTCTAGCTGTGTGACATTGGTCATAGTCATTAATCTCTCCAAAGCTTCAGTTCTCTTCTGCTTTAAAACTGGAATAATAATAGCACCTGACTCATGGTTGTTGTTCAGGATAAATTCAATAAAGCATGGGAAGCCGTGAGCCTGGTACCAAGAGCATCTGCATTGCCATCACCTCAGAAATGTGTTCCTTATCATTTTCTCTATGAATACCCATTTTTTGAAAGTTAAAAATAGCCAAAGTTAGACCTAAGTCATGATACAGAATGGTCTGGAGATTGTTTTTTTTCATCTATTTTCAAATTTTGATGATTAACATTTAAGGTAAAGAATATTGAAATGCAGAAATAAAACACTTCATTAAACCATCATGGGTCTCAATAAGGAGTGTGATACTGAGGCTTTAAAGTAGCAATTATGGTTGCCCCAGAATTAAAAAAGACAGGTTTGCTCAACAAGATCTATCTGTTTATAGGAAAGGTTAAAAAGAGGGTAGAAAAGTATTAGGAGAATACAGAAAAACTTGGCAACTCAGCTGTGGTTGGTTCATGACATTAACTGACCCTGGAGGGCTGCCTTCCTTTTTTTCTTCCTTTCTTTCTCCCTCCCTCCCTCCCTCCCTCCCTCCTTTCCTCCCT
>NW_020174553.1:120156-167276 GCF_003031525.2 Neophocaena asiaeorientalis asiaeorientalis
ACAGATTTTATTAAAATCTGTTTTATTTATTGCCTTTTTTTTCTTTTTTTAAAATTAAAAAAATTTTTTAGTTGAAGTATAGTTTACTTACAATGTTGTGTTAATTACTAAGTATTGTTGGGTGGTACTAGGTTACTTTTCAGCAAACGACAGCGAACTTCTGGCTTGAGTTAAAATGTGTAAGTGGCATCACGGGGGGAGGCACTTTCCTTTGTGTTCCGGCTGTTAGAAACTCCAGACGCCTCTGGCTATTTGAATGACACATCACAGGGAACAGTTCCTTTTTCTGAAGATTAAAACATGCACCATTTCTTTAAATGGAAGTAGCAGATTTATGTGAAGCCGTTTATCAAAGCCCCCTGGACCTCTGAACACCACGGCTGCCTTGTGTCAACACCAAAAAACAACCCTTCGAATGCTAGTGGATGAAAGTTCCCTTTCGCAGTGGGACTTCTCAGCACGAACCCAAGCCCGATGTCCCACTCTGTCTTAAGTATTAGATGATAAACACAAAAATAAAGGAATGGGTGATGCAAGGCATCATACTAGCATACAGTACACACCACATATCATCACTCCGGGGAAGAGAGGTGTTTTTAAAAATGGAATTCCTAAGCTCTAGGGAGACAGCTGGGGATGGACCACCATATTTTGGCAGGGACTCTTCTGATGGGATTCATTCTTTCACAATTAAGTGTTGGCAGGAAACAGGACAGAAGTTAGCCTACGTGAAGACAAACCTCTCTTCCCATCTTCATATCCTAGGTTTTTTGTTGCAAATATAAAACCTTTCCTAATAGAAGTGTACTCCCATGGAATTTATCAATAAATCCCTGGGCTGCAAAATTCCTTGATTTAGGCTAAATCTACTGATGTTCTGCAAAAGGGCTATGTTACACTCATGCAGCAGGAACTTAATTTCCCAAGGAAGCATTTTCGATATACCCTGGCAGGCAGCTGGGGGAAAGCCTTTGGGCCATGACTCTAGGGACTTCACAGGTGCTGAGTGGTTTAGATTCCTCTAAGAATATGATGAAAGTTACGGTCCCTTGTTCAAAATGAGTATTTAGTTCAACCTTTGCAGCAGTGTGCCTATCTATGCTCCCTGCTTCCCTCTCATACCTTTAGTCCTTTTCCCTAATTACAATTCTCAGCAAAATACAAAGGACTTACTCTGGAGCGTTCTGCATTGGGGCTGGATGGTGGAACAGAGATGTGGCCCCTCCAGAAACTTGGGGAATGGTCTTGTAGAGGAAGAGGCCCCCAAAGAGATAAAAATAGAAATTGCCTTCAGTAACAGCTCACAACAACACACTCTCAGTACTTTGGAGGAAAGAGGAATCATGGGGCAGTAGGATTGTTGGGAAGATCACACCGTGCTGGTCTCATTTGCATCCGTGGGACAGGTGCATCCACAGACGCAAAACTCAGCTGAGCAATAAACTTAACTTTTCAGTAACTGGATGTAATTTATATTTTGAGCTTGTAGTCTTCGGATTAGTGGATGTTTAATCTCGGTCAGTTTGGGTTTTGCTTCGTCCCTCCATCAGTTGGTGCTTCTAGAGTGTAAAAGGTGGGTGTGGGTGTGGGTGTGAGAGGAGCACCTTTTCTTTGGGCACCTGCATGGGGGTGGGGGCGTGGGCAGTGATGGGAGGATGAACAGAGGGAAGCTGTTCCATCAGAAATTACTGAGAATGCAAAGCACAGCAGTTAGTCTGTCAGAGCATTGTCTCCTTACACATAAAATGTTTTAAGTCACGTGAGCAATGAGAAGCTTTCACATGAAAACCTGGAGTTCTCTTGAAGCATCAAAGGGCAACCCGAGTCCCATAGTCTTGCAACCCTCATTGATTTCTGAATCTACTCATTGACCGTTAACAACTGGGCTCTGAGGTTTGCTGTTTGGATTGAGTCTGGAGGGAAAGGTAAGTGTTTAGACAATAATGGAAGAGGACGAAAAACGGTAAGGCAGGCAAAGGTAGGCAGATATTTGATGTACAAGAAGCAGTCAAGCTTATTAAATACAGGGTAAGCGCAGGCAGAGGTGGACAGGATGTGAAATCACAGAGTTAGGGAGAGAATTGGAGACTTCATCCTGTGAATTATGGAAGATCACTGACGACTTTTAATTGATATGTTAACTAATGTTTGGTAAGCTTGGACATGGTGTGTAGAATAGGCCAGAGGAGAGAGAAAAAAGGTAGCAAAAAAGGGGGTTAAAATTGAATACCCAATAGTTTTCTGAGCACTTAGTGGGGTAGAAATTTTACCTCAATATGTAAAACATTATTTTTGATTGTTAGAGGCTTTTAATTTATGTGTTCTATTGTTTTTCGGTCATTTTCAGTGTTTGCCATCAACCTTTGCATACCTTATTCGGTTTTGAGTTTTTTAAACCTTGCATTTCATCTTGTTGAGTGCGTGAGGCTCGGTTTAGTGAGCGTTTAATACAAAGAGCAGAGTGGGCTCTAAGCTCTAGTGACAGTCTGTTTGCCATCAAGGTCAGCTTTCAAACAGCGTGACCTACAGTGCGGGGTGGTGGTCCACTGAGCGTAAATGGGCTTGAACCCATCTCTGCCTTGGACTATTAGCTTCTGTTGATGTGAAATTGACTACTGCGGGGTTGCCACTTAGGCAAGTCAGAAACAGAATGTTTCTTAGATTTTTTTTTTACTACTTTCTGTGCATGCATGTCTAGAACTGAGTTAGTTTTAAATAGATATTTTTTCATCTGAACTGCATAAAGTATTATTTAACAATGGCACTATTTTTGTTAAGCCAACATCTTATTTACTCACCAATTGCTTGGTGCACATAATGTCTGTTAGAAAAAAAATCTTCGGCGTGTATTATTAACAATCTAACGATGAATGTCAATTATAAAACACTGAAATTAATGATAATGGTTATGATTTACTGAGCGGTATATTATGTGCCAGATACTGTGCTATAACTTTGGTCTAGATCTTTAGAAATCTCTAAAGCAATGCTACAAGAAATGTATTCTGATTCCTACTTTACAAATGAGAAAACTAGGGTGCAGAGAGATTGAGAAACTTATTCAAGATAACACAGATAGTAGAGAGCAGAGAATGTTTAACTTATCATTTTGTATCCTAAGTAGGGACACAGATACGAAAGCAAGTCTGAGAATTTGAGTATGTAATAAAATGAAAACTAAAACAGCAATGAACTGTACTTTGGTTAACGACAAATGAAGTCAGAGTGTCATGGCAGGCAGTATGAAATCTTACTCTTGGCAAGTACCTTACAAGGTTAAGATGCAGCTACGTTTGATTTGCTTTATGGGAGAATGATGCTACTAATCCAGTGGTATAAGGCAGGTACAAGTGGAGTCACTTTTCTGAAGGGGGGTGATAAATTTTTGCTGATTCAACCATACTCTTTTCTAATTCACTTTGCAACAGATGGATTCACATCTGCAAGGTGGCAGCCTGCAGAGAGTAGAGGGTTGCAGGGTGATGTCATTACTGTCTTAGCTGGAACTGTAGAAAGATCACCCTTCCAGTTATCAAGGCTTAAAATCTTTATGGGACTTTACTAATTTATTTTAAATGACTGCATAGTTTGCTAAGACAGGTGCTATCTTTTTTTTTTTTTTTTTTTTTGCGGTACTTGGGCCCCTCACTGTTGCAGCCTCTCCCTTTGCGGAGCACAGGCTCCGGACGCGCAGGCTCAGCGGCCACGGCTCATGGGCCCAGCCGCTCCGCGGCATGTGGGATCCTCCCGGACCGGGGCACGAACCCGTGTCCCCTGCATCGGCAGGCGGACTCTCAACCACTGCGCCACCAGGGAAGCCCCCCAGGTGCTATCTTCTTAATGTCATTATCCATTGGCCATTAGGAGAAGGATTTTCTCCTTGAGAGTTCAGGAGATATACTTGTCTGACAGTTCATGGACTCTGATAAGTGTCTGGCAATCAAAGCGTTTTGTTCATTCAGGGACGTTATGGTAAGTTTCAACCCAATATTTATAAAATCAATAAAGTGTCTTAATTTGGGGCTGTTTGAGTAATCTCTGCAGACTACCTAATCTCAAGTTTCCTTTTTTAAAGTTTTCATGAAGGAATCTCTTAATAAAAGATACTAAAACATTTCCTGTACAGTGTAAGCTTTTGCTATGACAGAGACCCAGTAATGATATCCAGAAATGTAAGGAATTTAATGCAAGTCTTTTATTTTATTGGATGATATAGTATAGCTTTTGTATAATGAGACATTTGTGAATTTGTTAGGCTGTTGGTTTTATGCATTTAAGTAAAAAGTGTCAAATATCTATCCTGTGATATGTGAATATTTTAGAAACAATATAATATCTTACATTATTAAATTACAATATAGATTCTTGAAATGTGAGATGGGTTGTCACTAATATCAGCAACAATATTATCAGGAATATTTGTTACCTTCTTGAGTCTTGGTTTGTTATGTGCTCAAACATTTGTTCTTACAAAAGTGTTCGTAATACATTTTTAAAGTAATGTGATTGGAATATGCTTCATTACTTTTTAAAAGCCCTAACTTGACACTTTGGATGCTGTGATTTGAAGCCCTTCTTCTAAGGCAGTTGATTTTCAAACTCAATTTAGTGCAGTAATAGCACACGAAAATTTGAATGAAAGAAGTACATCATTGGTTGCACTTACCAAATTATATCAGTTCCATCCTCAGTTATGCAGAGGTTTTTTGTGAAAACTTGGCTCATATATTTTTATCTTTCCTTATATCAATCAGTTTTTCTTGCCAACAAATTGGAAGGGCGGTGAGTTGTGTGCAGGAGTATAAATTGGTGCAAATTTTCTGGACTGTTTTTTGCCACACGCATTAAAAAATCCAAAAACAATTATATCCTTTGACACAGCAATTATGTTCCTATGTATTTATGCTAAGGAATTAGAGGGATACATGCATTGTTAGTCATACGAAGATGTTTATGGGCTTTTTCTTTATAACGCTGAAAAAGTGGGAATTACTTAAATATTCAATAATTAGGGATGAGTTAATTATGCAATAAAATTATATGGAGCAATTAAAATCGTGGATAATACTAATAGTAATAATAAGTGTAACATTAAATGGAAGATTCCAGAAATAATTCCTAAGTTTAAATTGCATACCATTCTGAGAAGCAGGATGAACTCTCGCACCTTCCTGCTCCACCCCTCCCGGGACGTGAATCATCCCTTTGTCCATTTGTTAGTCACTTAATAGCCATCTCAGTTATCAGATCCACTATTGTGGTATCACAGTGCTTGTGTTTAAGTGAACCTGATTTTACTAAATAGTGACCCCCAACTCGCAAGAGTAACGATGCTGGCATTTCGGATGAAAGCCAGAGAGAAACCATATAGTGCTTCCTTTAAGTGATAAAGGTAAAAATTCTGCACTGAATAAGGCAAGGAAAACAATTTTATGCTCAGGTTGCTAAGACCTGCGGGAAGAATAAATCTTCTATTCTTGAAATTGTGAAGAAGGAAAAAGAAATTTGTGCTAGTTTAGTTGTTGCACCTCAAACTCCAAAAGTTATGGCCACAGTGCATGATTTGTGCTTAGTTAAGATGGAGAAGGTATTAAATTTGTTCAATAGGTATTTCGAAAGAGAGAGAGACCACAGTCACGTAACTTTTATTACAGCATATTGTCATAATTGTTCTATTTTATTACTAGTTATTGTCATTACTCCTTTACCGTTTAATATGTAAATTAAACTTTATCACAGGTAGGTATGTGTAGAAAATAACATAGTATAGTTGGGGTTCAGTGCTATCCGCAGTTAGGGGGTCTTGGACCATATACCCCCAGGTAAGAGGGGACTCCTGTATTTAATATGTACCACTTAATGCACTTAAATATACTTCAAAATTTAATCCCCATAACAACCCAATGCCTGGAGGTATTATACAACACCTGAAAGCGACATATCTGGTAAATTATGGAAATTTGATTCAGACTCACGTATGACTGTTTATAAAGCTGAAGCCTATCAGACTTTATGAATATGTAATTACATAGAGAAATACACATGATTTACTGTGAAGGGAAAAGATACAAAGTACTATATATAATATCACATTGAAAAAATTCGTTAAATGCGTGGAGGAAAAAAGCTGGGAAGACATCACCAAAGTGAAAATAGTTATTTCTGGGTAGTGGGTCTATAGATAATTTTTTTGGTTTTTAGGTTTTACTTTGTTTTCCATGTTTTAGGCAATGAGCAACACATGTTGCTTTTGTAATTAGAAAAGCAAGTCTTTTTTCCCCCCCAAATTTCCCTGCCACAAGATGTTAATTGCAGCATTATTTATAGTATAATTTGGAACAACTTAAATGTCCAACAATAGAAGAATTGTTTAATGAAATACCATTCACCAATATTCAATGGAATAATGTAAAATAAAATGATTTCTATTACGTACAGACAAGTTGGGATAATGTTTATTAAATAATGTTCTATGAAATCAGGGAGAACATAAAATATTATTTACTCTAAGATTACAGTGATGTACACCATGATTATGACGTAAATTCTGTTAACACATTGTGAAAGGCCAAAATGTATGGGATAATAAAAGTTATTGTGATGTTGGTGAGGTTTGAAAGTGATACAAATATTTTCTCTGATGTTCTAATGATGAATAGTAATGTAAAAATATAAGAATCTCTGTGGTTTGGGAAACAACTAGATATATAAAAGGGAAGACTTTTAAAGGAAACACTTGGTCTATTTTGCTACTTTACAAAAGACATTTACTTCTCAGGGGGTGACACAATTAGACAAGTATGGTTCAACTTCAAAGTATTAATTCTCCTAATATAATTCAGCATCATCAGAAATAACATGGCTACAAAGGCAGAGAGCCTCTGGTTTTCTTCTTCTTCATACTTGCCAGAGCTATTCCTACAGATTGCTGCCATCTCAAATTAGAAAACAACCTGAATAAAAGTTCCCCAGACAGGTTGTCTCTGCTGCTTTGACAAATGCCACGTACTCTCTCCCTGAGGTCATGGCAAATGACAGGATGTGAAAAGTGAATACATGAAAATGCTTCCCTAGCACTCTCTCCTCCCGGGTTTGCTGAGTAAGATGGGCAGTGAAGAAAGCCAGCGACACTAAGCCATGGACTTCCGGATAGGGCGTCCACAAAGGCAAAAATGTCTCTCTTGGAAGTGGCAGTGCGATCCCAGCATGTATTTTGCCTCCGGGGCATCAGAATGAAAGTTGGCAGCTTGCCTGGTGTTCTTTCAGAGCCCAGGTACAGAGGAAGCCAAATGTCTTGCTGCCTGTTTGTGCACCAAGTGACGTACCTGTCCCCTTCCCCTCCTTCCTAAGCTGTTTCCAATTCAAAGGTTGTCACCGGTAGATAAAAATGCATTATTCCCAGTTACTCAGTTGGGTGCCAGAGACAGTGAGCTTAGCTACAATAAGTCAGTGTCAACTGGTGTTGCAAAATTTAGTTGTGTTTTAAAAATGTTTTAGCATACTATTGGTTTTTCATGAAATATAATTGTACTGTAGGAGGACAGACTTCTTAAGCTGCTGTGACAGTTCAAGGATTGATTTTGATGTTTCAAGGGAACTCTTGGAGAAAGAAAGAAGCAGATACACTGCACAAGGTGGTGTCGCTTATTGGGACGTGAAAATCCACAAGTTCAAGACATTTTTAGAGACAGAAGTCCCCAAGTGATCATGATTTTCAGGGCCCTCAATTTGGGATGTTTGAACTAGACAGATGATTTTCACAATCATTTTGGAGATCATTCTTAGCACTGGAAACATCTTGAGGAATTCTGATCTAAAGAATAGTCAAAGGGCATGGTGCCTAAGGACACAGGTAAAGCTTGTGAGTCTGTATATGACACTCCCTGGTGTCCCTAACAGCAGTGTTTAATATCATCAGTGCAGAGTCAAATAGGAACATCCACTCTGAGTTTCTGGATTGACATACAACACTTAGCATATGAAAATTTGAGAAAGTTGATCCCTTAGGAACAATGAATGGATTCCATCACTGAAAAATCATTTAATCCTTTAAAAATGGCATAGTAGTAATAGTGTTTAATGGACTGCATAGTTCTTAATCACTCGAAAAAGGGGGTAGCTGCAATTACACAGAAGATTCAAACCAATCCATGTTGGGCTTTTGTTATGTGTCTTCTCATACCTGTTTCCTTTTTTTTATACCTACAGTCCCCTGCCTTTCTAAGATGTTTCTTTTGATGGAACCACTCTTTTTCATTCTCCGTCAGTTTTGGGGGGGGTTGATTTACCTATTCCTGGTTTCAAGGTTGGACTTTGATAATCTTAAATTAAGCTGGTCATCCCAGTTTCCCAGTCATAGTACTGGGTTTAGAGATGGACACATAAACCAATCAAAGGCTTTAAGATGTGAGGAGATATTTGCCAAGTTTTTCTGGAAAAGAGAAGCTTCCACTTTCTTCTACAACATTTACTAAAATATGCATGTGAGTCTCTCAGGTTTATAACTGAGGCATCTATTTGGCTACCACTACAGGTAGAGTCTGTGTGTGTGTGTGTGTGTGTGTGTGTGTGAGGGGTCGCTGGGTATGTGTAATGCCCGTACAGGAAACTGAGACCGTAGAAGGCAGTGCACAGAAATAAAGATAAGTTGGATCCTAGGCAACGTTTTCTGAACTGGACAATCAATCTGCCTGAACTAAGAACTACTTCTGGTTATAGATTCACTTTATTAAGCTCATTTGATTTTTGATTTTTTACAACATAAATAACACTAACTGATACAGAATTCCAAGATTTTTGTAACAGGAAGTTCAACCATCTATTCAAAGAGATAATTTATTTTATTTTTTTTATTGGAGTATAGTTGATTTACAATGTTGTGTTAGTTTCAGGTGTACAGCACAGTGATTCAGTTTTATATATATATGTATTTATATGTATATATGTATTTACATATATATATTCTTTTTCAGATTCTTTTCCATTATAGGTTATTATAAGATATTAAATATAGTTCCCTGTGTTATAAATTAAGTCCTTGTTGTTTATTTTATATATAGTAGTGTGTATCTATTAATCCCAAACTCCTAATTTATCCCTCCCTCCCCTTTCCCTTTTGGTAACCTTAAGTTTGTTTTCTATGTCTGTGAGTCTATTTCTGTTTTGTGAAGAACTTCATTTGTATCATTTTTTTAGATTTACACATAAGTGATATCATCTGATATTTGTCTTTCTCTGTCTGACTTACTTCATGCGGTATGACAATCTCTAAATCCATCCATGTTGCTGCACATGGCATTACTTCATTCTTTTTTATGGCTGAGTAGTATTCCATTGTATATATGTTCCACATCTTCTTTATCCATTCATCTGTTGATGGCCATTTAGGTTGCTTCCATGTCTTGGCTATTGTAAATAGTGCTGCTATGAACATTGGGGTGCAATGTATCTTTTCAAATTAGAGTTTTCTTTGGAAATATGCCCAGGAGTGAGATTGCAGAATCATATGGTATTTCTATTTTTAGTTTTTTAAGGAACCTATGATTTATTTTCTTAACAAGGTACAATCTGTTTGTTAGAGAATGGCATACAGTTAAATCATATATTTATCTTAACTCACTATATTCTGGAGAGCAGTGTTGCAAGGAGTAAATTCAGGGTCAAATTCCCAGGCGTCCCTGTGCTGTGGGACCAGCTGTTAAACGTTGGCTCGCACTTTCTCACATTTTACCATGATGTGAAAGGATAGGAGCGGGGTTAGTTTAATTCAGATCAACAAACATCTATTCAGTGCTTAATGAAGTGGACTTTTATTTTCATTTTGACTGCTCAGAGTTTGAATCCCCTTCTTATGTTCAGAAATGTCTGAAAAAAGCTAGGTATTTGCTTTCTCAGTCTCCCTCTCAGCTACGGCTTGGACATCGGGTCTAGGCTCTGCCGATCAAGACCCCTGCCGCAGAACTTTAGGTCCAAAGCTAGTGATGTGAAGAAGCAGGGCCTGTGCAGAGTCTATTCTGGTTGTGGGTGTCAGAGGCACACCCACAACCAGAAATAGATTTTGTTAGGTACCAGTAAAGAAATCTGTTATCTAGACACAATAGTGACTGTAGTTGTAAGAGTATTGCCCTCTGTCAGTCTTGTCAGAGGTATAAGATGTTGAGGTTATTGTCAAGATTTATGGCTGTAGGCCTTTCACTGGGTCTGTTCTGTGGATTTTTAGTTGGTTGGTCAGCCCTTAAGACCCAATGGTGTCTGAAGTGCCTGGGAAAATCAGAATTTTATGTAGCTCTGCTAAACTCCAATTAGAAAAATAATAGCAGTGTCTCTAGGACTTTAGAGAAAAATCAGATCCTCTTCAGCAAGCAGCTCTTCTCCTTTTGAGAAAGAGCTCTTGCTTTGCTACTAGGCTCTGGGAGAGACCAAAAGTCTTATCATAGTTCACTGGGTGATCATGCAACAAAAGTTGCCCATCGGTTGATATATATCAAGCTATAAAGTTGGAGCATGCCCAGTAGGATTCCTTTATCAGATTGAGCAGAAATATGGGGTTAGATCTGAGCAGATCTTGAGACATAAATAAGATACATGCAGAGTTGACTCACACTCCTAGTGTGCCTACTTCTGTAGCCCAGAGCTTTGGCTGCGTGAGGTTGTTTGAGGTGAATCAGTCCAAGGTGCCCTGGCGAAGCATTGCGTCCCCTCAGGTGTGGTCTGCAGGACAGTGGAGAAGGAAGAATTCGTAGTAGGTAGAAACTCAAACTTTCTCCACGTTTTCTAGAAAGAGAGACACCTGGAGGCATCGATCTATCCCAGTTCACAGGATGTGGCAATTAGGTTAGCTGAATGGTCCGGAAGTTAAAAGACACACAATTGACGGAGAGGAATAAGGAGGTTTGGGGAAGAGATAGATAGACCTCTCAAAGTGGGCCCAGGATATGAGAATGTTGTACCCCATATGAATGCTAACCCAAAGGCCCTCCCTGCCATGAATTCACTTAACTAGCAAATGTAAGAAAAGATGATATCTAAATGGGAAACGAACATAGGAAAATGTGCCCAACTTCATTAGGTAGCAGGAAAATGCAAATTAACTCCAATAAATTCCTGCTGAACACCTCACAGAATAGCTAAAATTGAGAAGATAATACTGTCAAAGTTTCAAGTGTCACGTGTTGGCAAGTATGTGGAGTAAACAGGATTTACAATGTTGTGTTAGTTTCTGGTGTATAGCAAAGTGGTTCAGTTAGACACACACATACACACATATGTATTCTTTTTCATATTCTTTTCCATTATGGTTTATTACAAGATATTGAATATAGTTCCCCATGCTATACAATAAGACCTTGTTCTTTATCCATCCTATATATAATAGTTTGTATCTGCTAGTCCCAGACATCCAGTCCCTGACCCCCCGACCTTAGCAACCACAAGTCTGTTCTCTATGTCTATGAGTCTGTTTCTGTTTCATAGATAAGTTCATGTGTGTCATATTTTAGATTCCACATATAAGTGATATCACATACTATTTGTCTTTCTCTTTCTGACTTACTCTGCTTAGTATGATAATCTCTAGGTCCATCATGATGGCATTTTAAATTGAAAAAGCATTAATGACTGCAATGGATTGCAAAGTATCAAATACACAAAATTCTTGAGTTCGTAATGATAATACTAATAACAAAGTCCACTGATTGTTACCAGGCACCAATATACTTTAATTATTTGGGTTAAATGAGCCAGGCTTTCTAGAACTTGCCACTTGCCACTGTGGTACTCCTAATATGTGCCAGGAGGTTCACAGTGAATAGAATATATCCACCCTCTTAAGTTAGCTCAGCTGAGCAGCCTGCATGAGATCCAGCTTTGGGGATCTAGATCCTTGAAGACTACACTTTTTGGCTGGCTACTTCACCTCTTTTAGCTCTTCATCTAGGATTTCTGGACAGTTAACCTTTTCTGATCTAATCAAAGCCAGTGAAGTTTGTAATTCATTGGACATGTAAAATGCCTTGCCATCTTTGAATACCCAACTGTAGACATCCAATTTTAGGGATCCTCAAACCACTAATCACTGGCCGAGATGAGGGGCTTTCGTGGCACTAGGTCAGTCAGCAGTGGGGCTGTCCACAGAGAGCAGAGTAGATGCCCCTCACCCCTTAGCCTGTCCTTTTAACTCCTAGAAGGGGATAGAAGGAAAGCAATAGAAGAACAAGGCTTGAACAAGTGTGAACAACTTTTGAGATGATTCATTTCTAGGAGATTTCCCAGGAGGTTGATACCCACTTACCTACAAATCTTATTTCACTTGTTTTTCAAAGTTAGAATCTTCTTTGATTTTTATTGATCTTTCAAATGTCCTTCTAACAATTTAAAACTCGACCATTTATATAATGGCCCAGAACCCAGTCGAGAGATAGGGCCATGGGTTCAAAAGTTAATGACTTATTTTTATGACCTTGAATAAGTTTATGCCATCTCTGTTTTTTTCTTTGTATAAATTGTATATTAATACCTGAACTGTGTTTTAAATGAAGGCAAAAGTTATCTTGCTTGGAGAAATCTTTTAAAACTCCCTGGGGAAATAACTGGGAATAAACAGACATTTCAGATGTCTTCGCACTCCCAGAATTTATCAGATGAAAGACTTGTCAACCCAAACACAATAATTAATGTTATTTTCTCACGTGGAGAGTCCCTATTGCTTCTCCTTTTTGTGCCATCACATTAATCTTAAGCCCGTATGGAATTAAAGTTCTTTTAATCAAGCACATCACTTGGTACTTTCTAACTTTAATTTGAAGATGATAAAGCATTTTATAATGGCCAACGCATTAAACACTCCTGGGGCTTTTACAGACATGATTAGAAAGGGTAACTATCCAATTATTCTAGATGTAGAGCTTAAAGATCTGCAGTAGCCAGCCAAAAAGTTGGGCCTCTGAAAGGCTTTCTTTCTGGAAAAAAGTGTTTGGAAAGTTGCTGAGCCAAGAAGAATCAGTTGTCGTGTTGTAGTGGAAGTATGTATTTCATCGTTCATTCAACATATACTTATTAGGCACCTACTCTATGCATCCTTCTAAGCACTGGAGTCATAACAGCGATACAGTCATTGGTCTTATAGACCTCACATTCCAGGGGAAGAGAGAGAACAAACGGGGTGTGTTCTTGGTGAGGGCAGACTAGCATTTCAAATAAAATATCTCACTGAATTTAGCTAAAACATCTGGACACACACAAAATCTACTGGAAGTTATCAGAGTGCTAACAGGAGAGTGAAGGATTATGGGGCCAGGATGGAGGAAAACATGGACTTTGGGCAGTGAATGTACTGTTTAACTTTGCTGCCCTCAACCACTCCCTCCTTGATGGGGGCATTTGTCAACTCTGGCTGGGTGGCTGAGAGTGGAGCTTTCAGGAGTCTCATGGGCTAGGGCCCAGTGATTGGGTAGAGAAGACTTGAATAACACCATTAGCAACCATCCGTGACCTAATAAATATATGTATAACTGTGCTCCTTTCAAACTGCAGAATATGCATTCTTTACGAGAACACATGGAAGAGTGACAAAAATTGATCATATTTTGTGCCATAAAGTAAGTCTCAACACATTTGAAAGGATTAAAGACACACAGAATATGATGTTTTACCATAATGCATTTAGATGAGAAGTTAATAGCAAAAAAGATAACTATAATATCATGATGTGCTTTGAAATAAGAGATACACGTATAAAAAACCCATGGATCAAAGAAAAAATACAGTGGGGATTAGAAATACGTTGACCTGAATGATAATGAAACCACTTTATACAAAAATTTGTGGCATACCAGTAAAGCTAAACTTAGAGGGAAATTTATGGCCTTAAAATGCATATATTAGAAGTTTTTAAAAAGCTAGAAAAAAATCAATGAGCATAGCATCCATGACAAGACTCCAAAGAGAATAGAAAGAAGAAAATTAGATTTAGGAGCAGAAATTATGGATATAGAAAACATATAAACCATAAGGAGCGCCAACCATAGTTAATAAATTCTCTGAGAGACTTGGTCAGAAAAAATAAAGAATGCACAAATAACTGTTAGGAATGCTCATTGCTACTGATCCAACACACAGTAAAATGATAAGAGGATATTGTGAACAACTTAGTGACAATGTATTTTGATGAAATGGATAACCTAGAAAAAAACAACTTACAAAAACTAATAAGAAGAGGGACCTTCAAGATGGCAGAGGAGTAAGACATGGAGATCACCTTCCTCCCCACACATACATAAAAAATACATCTACATGTGGAACAACTCCTACAGAACACCTACTGAACACTGGAAGAAGACCTCAGACTTTCCAAAAGGCAAGAAACTCCCCACGTACCTGAGTAGAGCAAAAGAAAAAAAGGATAAACAGAGACAAAAGAATAGGGACGGGACCTGCACCAGTGGGAGGGAGCTGTGAAGGAGGAAAGGTTTCCACACACTAGGAAGCCCCTTCGCGGGCGGAGACTGCGGGTGGCGGAGGGGGGGAGCTTTGGCGCCACAGAGGAGAGCGCAGCAACAGGGGTGCAGAGGGCAAAGCGGAGAGGTTCCCGCACAGAGGGTCGGTGCCGAACGGCACTCACCAGCCCGAGAGGCTTGTCTGCTCACCCACCGGGGCGGGCGGGGCTGGGAGCTGAGGCTCGGGCTTCGGAGGTCGGATCCCAGGGAGAGGACTGGGATTGGCTGCCTGAACACAGCCTGAAGGGGGCTAGTGTGCCACGGCTAGCCGGGAGGGGAGTCAGGGAAAAGCCTGGACTGGCTTAAGAAGGAAGAGACCACTGTTTCAGGGTACGTGAGGAGAGGGGATTCAGAGCACCACCTAAATGAGCTCCAGAGATGGGCGTGAGCCGCCGGCTATCAGCGTAGACACCACAGATGGTCATGAAATGCTAAGGCTGCTGCTGCAACCACCAGGAAGCCTGTGTGCAAGCACAGGTCACTATCCACACCTCCCCTCCCAGGAGGCTGTGCAGCCAGCCACTGCCAGGGTCCCGGGATCCAGGAACAACTTCCCCGGGAGAACACACGGCGTGCCTCAGGCTGTTGCAATGTCACACCACCTCTGCCGCCGCAGGTTTGCCCCGCATTCCATGCCCCTCCCTCCCCCAGTCCTGAGTGAGCCAGAGCCCACTTATCAGCCGCTGCTTTAACTCCGTCCTGTCTGGGCAGGAACAGACGCCCTCAGGAGACCTACATGCAGAGGCAGGGCCAAATCCAAAGCTGAACCCCAGGAGCTATGCAAACAAAGAAGAGAAAGGGAAATCTCTCCCAGCAGCCTCAGGAGCAGCGGCTTAAATCTCCACAATCAACTTGATGTACCTGCATCTGTGGAATACATGAATAGACAACGAATCATCCCAAATTGAGGAGGTGGCCTATGGGAGCAACTGTAGACTTGGGGTTTGCTTTCTGCACCTAATTTGTTTCTGGTTTTATGTTTACTTTAGTCTAGTATTTAGAGCTTATAATCATTGGTAGATTTGTTTACTGATTTGGTTGCTCTCTTCCTTTATTTATTTTTTAAATATATCTTTTTTTCCTTTTTCTCTTTTTGTGAGTGTGTATGTGTATGCTTCTTTGTATGATTTTGTCTGTATAACTTTGCTTTTACCAATTGTCCTAGAGTTCTGTCTGTTTTTTGTTTCTTTTTTTTTTAGTATACTTTTTAGCACTTGTTATCATTGGTGGATTTGTTTTTTGGTTTAGTGGCTCTCTTCTTTCTTTCCTTTTTTATATTTTTACTTTTAATAATATTAATTTTTTTTTTATTTTAATAACTTTATTTTCTTTTATTTTTTCTGTCTTTCTTTTTTTTCCTCCCTTTTCTTCTGAGCCAGGTTGCTGACAGGGTCTTGGTGCTCTGGCTGGGTGTCAGGCCTGAGCCTCTGAGGTGGGAGAGCTGAGTTCAGGACACTGGTTCAACCAGAGACCTCCCAGCCCCAAGTAACATCAAATGGCGAAAGCTCTCCCAGAGATCTCCATCTCAATGATAAGACCCAGCACCACTCAATAACCAGCAAGCTACAGTGCTGGACACCCTATGCCAAACAACTAGCAAGAAAGGAACACAACCCCACCTGTTAGCAGAGAGGCTGTCTAAAATCATACTAAGATCACAGACACCCCATAACACACCACTGGACACGGTCCTGCCCGCCAGAAAGACAAGTTCCGGCCTCATCCACCAGAACACAGGCACCAGTCCCTTCCACCAGGAAGCCTACACAACCCACTGAACCAGCCCTACCCACTGGGAGCAGACAAAAAAAAACAATGGGAACTACGAACCTGTAGCCTGCGAAAAGGAGACCCCAAATATAGTAAGTTAAGCAAAATGAGGAGACAGCGAAACACACAGCAGATGAAGGAGCAAGGTAAAAATTCACCAGACCAAACAAATGAAGAGGAAACAGGCAGGCTACCTAAAAAAGAATTCAGAGTAATGATAGTAAAGATGATCCAAAATCTTGGAAATAAAATGGAGAAAATACAAGAAACATTTAACAAGGACCTAGAAGAACTAAAGAGCAAACAAACAGTGATGAACAACACAATAAATGAAATTAAAAGTTCTCTAAAAGGAATCAATAGCAGAATAACTGAGGCAGAAGAACGGATAATTGACCTGGAGGATAAAATAGCGTAAATAACTACCACAGAGCAGTATAAAAAAAAAGAAGGAAAAGAATTGAGGAGAGTCTCACAGACCTCTGGGACAACATTAAACACACCAACATTTGAATTATAGGGGTCCCAGAAGAGGAAGAGAAAAAGAAAGGGACTGAGAAAATATTTGAAGAGATTATAGTTGAAAACTTCCCTAATATGGGAAAGGAAATAGTCAGTCCAGTCCAGGAAGTGCACAGAGTCCCATAGAGGATAAATCCAAGGAGAAACACGCCAAGACACATATTAATCAAACTATCAAAAATTAAATACAAGGAAAAAATATTAAAAGCAGCAAGGGAAAAGCAACAAATAACATACAAGGGAATTCCTATAAGGTTAACAGCTGATCTTTCAGCAGAAACTCTGCAAGCCAGAAGGGAGTGGCAGGACATATTTAAAGTGATGAAAGGGAAAAACCTACAGCCAAGATTACTATACCCAGCAAGGATCTCATTCAGATTAGATGGAGAAATTAAAACACAGACAAGCAAAAGTTAAGAGAATTCAGCACCACCATACCAGCTTTACAACAAATGCCAAAGGAATTTCTCTAGGCAGGAAACACAAGAGAAGGAAAAGACCTACAATAACAAACCTAAAACAATTAAGAAAATGGTAATATGAACGTACATATTGGTAACTACCTTAAATATAAATGGATTACATGCTTAAACGAAAAGACAGACTGGCTGAATGGATACAAAAATAAGACCCATATATGTGCTGTCTACAAGAGACTCACTTCAGACCTAGGGAGACATACAGACTGAAAATGAGGGGATAGAAGAAGATATTCCATGCAAATGGAAATCAAAAGAAAGCTGGTATAGCATTTCTCATATCAGACAAAATAGACTTTAAAATAAAGACTATTAAAGAGACAAAGAAGGACACTCCAGAATGATCAAGGGATCAGCTGAAGAAGAAGATATAACAATTGTAAATATTTATGTACCCAACATAGGAGCACCTCAATACATAAGGCAAATGCTAACAGCCATAAAAGTGGAAATTGACAATAACACAATAATAGTAGGGGACTTTAACACTCCACTTTCACCAGTGGACAGATTATCCAAAATGAATTTAAATAAGGAAACACAAACTTTAAATGATACACTTAAAAAGAAGGACTTAATTGATATTTATAGGACATTCCATCCAAAAACAACAGAATACACTTTCTTCTCAAGTGCTCATGGAACATTCTCCAGGATAGATCATATCTTGGGCTACAAATCAAGCCTTGGTAAATTTAAGAAAATTGAAATTGTATCAAGTATCTTTTCTGACCACAATGCTATGACACTAGCTATCAATTGCAGGAAAAAAAATCTGTAAAAAATACAAACACATGGAGGCTAAACAATACAGTACTAAATAACCAAGAGATCACTGAAGCAATCAAAGAGGAAATCAAAAAGTACCTAGAAACAAATGAGAATGAAAACATGACAACCCAAAACCTATGGGATGCAGCAAAAGAAGTTCTAAGAGGGACGTTTATAGCAATACAATCCTACCTCAAGAAACAAGAAACATTTCAAATAAACAACCTAACCTTATACCTAAAACAATTAGAGAAAGAAGAACAAAAAATCTCAAAGTTAGCAGAAGGAAAGAAATCATAAATATCAGATCAGAAATAAATGAAAAAGAAATGAAGGAAATGATAGCAAAGATCAATAAAACTAAAAGCTGGTTCTTTGAGAAGATAAACAAAATTGATCAACCATTAGCCAGAATCATCAAGAAAAAGACGGGAGAAGACTCAAATCAGAAGAATTAGAAATGAAAAAGGAGAAGTAACAACTGACACTGCAGAAATACAAAGGATCATAAGAGATTACTGCAAGCAAATATATGCCAATAAAATGGACAAATTGGGATAAACGGACAAATTCTTAGAAAAGCCAACCTTCTGAGACTGAACCAGGAAGAAATAGAAAATATAAATGGACCAATCACAAGCACTGAAATTGAAACTGTGATTAAAAATCTTCCAACAGGGCTTCCCTGGTGGCGCAGTGGTTGAGAGTCCAACTACTGATGCAGGGGACAGGGGTTCATGCCCCGGTCCAGGAAGGTCCCACATGCTGCAGAACAGCTGGGTCCATGAGCCATGGCCGCTGAGCCTGCATGTCTGGAGTCTGTGCTTTGCAACGGGAGAGGCCACAATAGTGAGAGGCCTATGTACTGCAAAAAAAAAAAAAAGTCTTTCAACAAACAAAATCCAGGACCAGATGGCTTCACAGGTGAATACTATCAAACATTTAGGGAAGAGCTAACACCTATCCTTCTCAAACTCTTCCAAAATATAGCAGAGGGAGGAACACTCCCAAACTCACTCTATGAGGCCACCATCATCCTGATACCAAAACCAGACAAAGATGTCACAAAAAAAGAAAACTACAGGCCAATAACACTGATGAGCATAGATGCAAAAATCCTCAGCAAAATACTAGCAAACAGAATCCAACAGCACATTATAAGGATCATACACCATGATCAAGTGGGGTTTATCCCAGGAATGCAAGCATTCTTCAATATATGCAAATCAATCAATGTGATACACCGTATTAACAAATTGAAGGATAAAAACCATATGCTCACCTCAATAGCTGCAGACAAAGCTTTTGACAAAATTCAACACCCATTTATGATAAAAACCCTCCAGAAAGTAGGCATGGACGGAACTTACCTCAACATAATAAAGGCCATATATGACAAACCCACAGGCAACATCATTCTCATTGTTGAAAAACTGAAACCATTTCCAGTAAGATCAGGAACAAGACAAGGTTGTCTACTCTTACCACTATTATTCAACATAGTTTTGGAAGTTTTAGTCGCAGCAATCATAGAAGAAAAAGAAATAGAAGGAATTCAAATCGGAAAAGAAGTAAAACTGTCACTGTTTGCAGATGACATGCTGGTATACATAGAAAATCCTAAAGGTGCTACCAGAAAACTACTAGAGCTAATCAGTGAATTTGGCAAAGTAGCAGGATACAAAATTAATGCACAGAAATCTCTGACATTCCTATACACTAATGATGAAAAATCTGAAAGAGAAACTAAGAAAACACTCCCATTTACCATGGCAACAAAAAGAATAAAATACCTAGGAATAAACCTACCTAAGGAGACAAAAGACCTGTATGCAGAAAACTTTAAGACGCTGATGAAAGAAATTAAAGATGATACAAACAGTTGGAGAGATATACCATGTTCTTGGATTGGAAGAATCAACATTGTGAAAATGACTCTACTACCCAAAGCAATCTACAGATTCAATGCAATCCCTATCAAACTACCACTGGCATTTTTCACAGAACTAGAAGAAAAAATTTCACAATTTGTATGGAAACACAAAAGACCCCGAATAGCCAAAGCACTGTTGAGAAAGAAAAATGGAGCTGGAAAGAAGATGTGGCACATATATACAATGGCATATTACTCAGCCATAAAAAGAAATGAAATTGAGTTATTTGTAGCGAGGTGGATGGACCTAGAAACTGTCATACAGAGTGAAGTAAGTCAGAAAGAGAAAAACAAATACCGTATGCTAACACATATGTATGGGATCTAAAAAAAAAAAAGGTTCTGAAGATCCTAGGGGCAGGACAGGAATGAAGACGCAGATGTAGAGAATGGACTTGAGCATGGTGAAGGGTAAGAGTAAGCTGGGATGATGTGAGAGAGTGGCATGGACATATATACACTACCAAATGTAAAATAGATAGCTAGTGGGAAGCAGCCGCATAGCACAGGGAGATCAGCTCAGTGCTTGTGACCACCTGGAGAGGTGGAATAGGGAGGGTGGGACGGAGACGCAACAGGGAGGAGATATAGGGATATATGTTTATGTATAGCTGATTCACCTTGTTATAAAGCAGAAGCTAACACACCATTGTAAAGCAATTATACTCTAATAAAGATGTTAAAAATAAAAGAACATCCTAGAGAGGTGTGCATGGTACACCTCTCTGAAGTATCCTCTTTCCACTGAAATATAGATGTCTCTGTACTTCTAATGGAGTAAGTAACAGTTTAAATGAATAGCATGGTTTGGAATCAAACAGTCTAGACTCACACCCAGTTTTGTGACCACAAATGGATCACTTCAACTCTCTGAGCCTCTTTTTGCATTTGTAACATGGTTACGCTTATGTCTGCCTTTCAGGATTTTTTCCATGGCTGGATTTAGAAAATGTTTGCAAAGTGCTTGCCATGTGAAAACTGCCCTCTAAAGGGTTGCCGTTTCTATCATTATTGTTGCATTTCTATTATTATTGAAATGCACCCCTTCTCTAAGGGATGGTGTTATATATCTTAATATCAGCTCTTGGATAGCAGTGAACATATGGGTTGTAAAACTCCTCTGGTCCAGACATTTTTAAGAAAGGATTAGGTATGACACCATATTATACAAAAGATGTCGGGAATGTCAGAGACCTGTGATTTAGCCATTCCTCCACTCTCCCACTGTGTGCTTTAATATTAGCTTTTGCATTAATTCAGAAAGAAGCATCAATAGGGTTTTCTTTTCTGCTGATTTCACTGCAATAGTTGGGTGAATCCCCTTTGTCTAATCTGCGTGATCTAAGTCATTATTTCTTTTGAATTAGACTAAAGGAGTCAAAGATCATAATTAAGAACTTGAAGTTATGCCTGCCATACCTCTGTCACTGTACTTTCTCCAAATAATTTATTTTTTTTCCATTAACCAAATGGACTGATTTTTAATCATGTTCCCTAGAAAGTGGGAGATGGACATATTTGAAGGAGAAGAGATGTAAAAGACTTTAATGATATGTACTTACACATCTATATGTACACACACATATTGTATGTATGTAAAAGGCTTTTTGATACCTTAAATATCATGGAGAACACTCATCATGAAAATAATGCTTTTAAATTATTTAATGTCACATATTAGTTAAATTATTTAATCAGTACTTATTAATTTTAATTATTGATTACTTTAATTATTATTAATTTATTATTTTATTAAATTACTTAATGACCTTTTAAGTAACACTAAAAGTGGTTAAAAGTATTTACTAGTGGTTGCATTTTAGAAGCAAGCTAAGCATGGTGGGAGAAATGGCTATAGCAGTAAAGAGGAAAACAAAATGATATCCCATTCAATTTTATTTAATTCAACAAGCATTTTCTACAGAGGGTATGTAAATGTAATACTTGGTTTTCAGGTGATTCTAGTCCAGAAGAGGAGACAAAAATATAAACCAGTAAGTTAAAATATGGGTGATAATATCAATTGCATAAAGACTTCTGTTGCACTTATAACAAGATAAGAAGCAATTGGGATTAACATATAGACACTATACATAAAATAAAAAACCAACAAGGACCTACTTTACAGCACAGGGAACTATACTCAATATTATGTAATAACCTATACAGGAAAAGAATCTGAAAAAGAATATAAGAAGCAAGCTAAGCATGGTGGGAGAAATGGCTATAGCAGTAAAGAGGAAAACAAAATGATATCCCATTCAATTTTATTTAATTCAACAAGCATTTTCTACAGAGGGTATGTAAATGTAATACTTGGTTTTCAGGTGATTCTAGTCCAGAAGAGGAGACAAAAATATAAACCAGTAAGTTAAAATATGGGTGATAATATCAATTGCATAAAGACTTCTGTTGCACTTATAACAAGATAAGAAGCAATTGGGATTAACATATACATACTACTATACATAAAATAAAAAACCAACAAGGACCTGCTTTATAGCACAGGGAACTATACTCAATATTATGTAATAACCTATATGGGAAAAGAATCTGAAAAAGAATATATATACATATATATGTATATAACTGAATCACTGTGCTGTACACCTGATACTTACATGATATTATAAATCAACTATACTTCAATTAAAAAATCTTTTAAAAAAGATAAGGGGCTTCCCTGATGGCGCAGTGGTTGAGAGTCCGCCTGCCGATGCTGGGGACACGGGTTCGTGCCCCGGTCCGGGAAGATCCCACGTGACTCAGCAGAGAAGGAAGTGGTAAACTCTACGGTGTGGTGGAGGAGAGAAGAGTTTAAACTTCCTTGAAGTGTGTGTATTTTACTGGTATAGTAGAGGGACCACTGAAGCATCTTAAGAACTTAAACTTCGTGGGCTTCAACTCAGTCATCTGTAGAATGAAAGAATTCAACCAAATGAGATCTCAGGTTACTTTTAGCTTTAAAATATTGTTGCATGAAATAGGAGAGGTAAAGTGAGTGGGTGGTGGCTAATTTAATTCTCATTGAGAGTTGATTAATTCAGTTTAATTCTATTTCTTAGAATTCAAACGTGAATTTCTTAACCCTTCTTTTCTTAATTTATATACAAGTCTCAAAGGCCAAGTTAAGATGGAGAACATTTTAATTCGAAGTCTTACCTTAGAATCTACTTAGGATAATGCTAGTAACATGCATGACTTTTGAAGTCAGGCCAAGTTCAGTTCCTAGCTCTGCCATTTATTGGAGGAAAGTCAGTGGGTCTCAAAGTGGCATCCCTGGACCTGCTGCATCACCAGGGAACCTGAGTCACACACATACTCCGGCCCCAGCCCAGACTTCCTGAATCAGAAACATGCAGGGCAGAATCCAGCAATCTATTTTCTAACAAGCCCTCCAGGTGATACTGGCACACACTAGAGTGTGAGAACTACTGATGTATGATACGGACTTGGTAACTTACCTTTCCATGCAAGAATGAGAGTGACGCTTAAATCATATAGTGTTTGGCAGGCTTTAATGACATAGTATTTATTACTTGGTCCTCAATAGATGGTAACTCTTTTTACTATCTCAATAACATTACAATAACCATTGTTATTCCCATAAAAAACTGAGGACTATACCTAGGTTTAATACTCATTTGCACTTCTTACAAACATGAAACTAAGTTTGTTAAATACATTATACTTATTTAAAAGTAAGAAGCAAGTGTCTTATTATCCAGAGTGTTTTCTAGAAAACTCATCATATTGGGTGATTGTTCGGGTTTCACTTAGTTGGTATTGAGTACTCTTTTCATTCATGAATCCCTTTGGCCTGTCATCCTTGGCTGTGGCATAGAAGAAACCACCAGAAACCAAGTGTACGCTCCGGGACAGGGTTCAGTGTTACCATGTACTAGTTATGACTTTAAGCAAATCCTGGAACTTGAATGACCCTCACTTTTCTCATCTCTAAAACTGGAGTCATAGTATCTCCCCACTAGGTACTTGTGACAATCTAATGAGATACGTTTTGGTTAGAGTGCTTTGTAAGATACACATTGGCTGGCATATCCAAGTTCAAGTTTGGCAACATTAGATCATTCATTCATTACTTTTAGCAAATATTTATTAAACACTTAACAATATGGTAAGCGTTGTGCTGGAAAATACTGCGCACAGAGAGACAGAACCTGCCTTTGAGTTGCGTGATGGCATAAATATTTGTGACTTTTTCATTCATGAAGCTAATGAGCACAGTATGTAGAAATTAATTTGTTTCAGGAATGCCTTACCTCTTGGGGAAAGCTTCACTTTCAAAGGCTCCAAATTTGATAAGGACGTCATGAAATGACAATTGATAAATATAACTGGGTACAACTTTTCAGGAAATCATTTTGTCAGTACGTGTCAGACTTATTTAAATAATACACCCGTTGACCTATTAATTTCACTTCTATGACCTCAGAACATACTCTAAGGAAATAATCAGGGATGTATCAAAGATTTATATGAAAATGCTTATTATCATTCTGTTTGAATAGGGGAAATAATGCCTAAGAACAAGGGAATGATTAAGTGAGTTATGTTAATATGCGTGGTATAATATCATAGATATTTAATATTTAATGAAGTGTTAAAATCCCCACAATGGAGTATTACCTAAAAATAAAATCATGATAGATACATTCAGAATGATTCTAATTAAAGAATACATATTCAAATAATAAAGACTTTAAAGGAAGTGGGTAAGTCCTCAAAATGATGGTGAAGAAATGGACCAAAATAGGTCCTTTGTTGAGTTATTTTATATTTCAGTGAATTTATAAATTTTCTAAAATGAACATATTTTTTCTTCTGTAAGCAAGAGTTCCCTGCACATACTCCCCTGTCACTGGGTATGAGAGAAGCATTGTCTCTTGCCTTCCTTTGCTATCTTTCAAAGGGGCAATCAGAGACTGCCTAAGAGATGTATTACATCTCTAACATGTGAGTATGTTAAGTTTCAGCAGTGATCATGAAAATGGGAGATATCCCTTTTCATTCAGCAACTGAGTCCGTAACTCATAGAAGCAGTTGCCCATTTTGACAAATGTCATCTATAAATACAGCAGGCTCCCTCACAGGTGAGCTTCAAGGAAGGTAATCCTTTCTTAGGTCTGGAATTAACCTAACCCGTTTTCTACCCCTAACTGCCATATGGTTTCCTGGTGTTGCAGTGCTATGGGACAGGAGAGTCTGTTAGCAGGAATGTGGCTGAGATCCTTGGGCAACCCTTCAGGAGGATTATTTAGACACAAAAGGACACTCAGCCATAAAAAGAAACGAAATTGAGCTATTTGTAATGAGGTGGATAGACCTAGAGTCTGTCATACAGAGTGAAGTAAGTGAGAAAGAGAAAGACAATTACCGTATGCTAACACATATATATGGAATTTAAGAAGAAAAAATGTCATGAAGAATCTAGGGGTAAGACAGGAATAAAGACACAGACCTACTGGAGAACGGACTTGACGATATGGGGAGGGGGAAGGGTGAGCTGTGACAAAGTGAGAGAGAGGCATGGACATATATACACTACCAAACGTAAGGTAAATAGCTAGTGGGAAGCAGCTGCATAGCACAGGGAGATCAACTCCGTGCTTTGTGACCGCCTGGAGGGGTGGGATAGGGAGGGTGGGAGGGAGGGAGACGCAAGAGGGAAGAGATATGGGAACATATGTATATGTATAACTGATTCACTTTGTTATAAAGCAGAAACTAACACACCATTGTAAAGCAATTATACCCCAATAAAGATGTTAAAAAAAAAAAAAAGGACAGAATAATGACACCTTTTAGCACAGTGACTCAACTTAAACACATTAATTTAATTCTCCTAGGTTTTGGGGCGGGTAGAGTGAAAGTTCACTTGCAAAAGTACTGAAAGTTTCAAAAACTTTTTTTTTAAAAAAAGAGGCTTTAATAAAAAGCAGTATTTAGCAAATATCAATCCAGCAAACTGGCCTTATTCCTGTATTTGCTGATTTTCATCTGGTGTTAACTCTTGAAATATTTATTTTTAGGCCATGGAGCATAATGGACTAACCATAGTTTTTGAGTGAGAAAAGATTCTGCTTTGAATCTTGTCTCTCTCATACAAGATCTTTGACAAGTTACTTATTCTTGTCTCTCAATCCATCATGAGTTAAAATGGGAGTACAAATGCCTCTCTCACAGAGTAATTTTGAGAATAGACTATTAATTAAGGGTATATATATGCTGAGTGCCTGAAACCGTGTAGCACGTTCTAGTTACTAAACTTGTTGTAGCTGTTAACATCTTGTTTTTATTGTAAGAAAAGCTCCCAGATATATTACTTTTCTACCATCTAGAGGTTGGTAAATACTTGCATCGTTTGAGACAAAACACCAACTGAGGCACAACTGATAATTAGCAAAGATTTCCTTCCTACATGCCATCCCTGTTCTGTGTCATCTTGAACAGTTCACGTTTCTCCGTAACTTTCAAATGCCCAATTTATTTGGATCCCCCTTCCCGAAAATGCCTCTCTGCGTATTCTTCAACACAGCTCAGGATTTTTGTTGTCTTATTGTCCTATAGAAAACCTCAGCCAGAAGAAAGGAAACCAAGACCTTCAATAAACCTTTGGTACTTATGACACTGATTCTGAAAATATCTCAGCAGTCTCTGCCTTTTCTAACATCACATACTTCTTCCCCAAAACATCACTTACGAACACACACTGGCATAATATAATATTTTCAGCTGCCATTCAGTGGAGCATGAAGCTGGAAATGTGAGTTGCAGGTTTGAATTCCAGTAAACAACTTGCCCACAAATTGTTCCAGGAAATGATTTGTCTCTGCTTGGAAGCTCAAAGAATTTATGTACAGGGTCCTGGATGCATTTGAAAAGAAAGCATTCTAAAGCATTTATCCCTTGAAATAAAAAGGGTAGACCAATATAGTAGTTTTTCAAAATCCATTTTTATGGACATCATCTGATTCATTCTTTGCCCTTCAGACATACAAACAGCCTTGTTTGGGGGAGCTGGGCTGGTTTTGGCTGTAGCACTGAGCCCTGGGTTTGCAGTGGATGGAGAACAGGACTCACCTTCACATAGATAATGAGACTGATTTTCACTTGAGGCCACTATTTTAGGTCCCACCCATTTGTGAAACTGACTCAAATGTTCGCTTTGATCCAAAGCCTTGGCTTAAAAAAAAAAATCGGTTCTTTTGGCCATGCACAGATGATAAAAGTTTCAGCTTTATTTGTTTCTCAAAGGCCACAGTTCTCCTGTGATGTTGGATCTGGTTTTCCTTTTCTGACCTCTTTGCCAGAAGTCAAAATATTTTATCACCAAGTTCCTAGGACAGTAATGATGGTAGTAATATTCAGAGCAAATTTTACAGGCTCCAAACTGCTTTTGCAGATGGTCTGTCATAGGTTTTGCAATAATTTCCCCACAATGCCCACTCAAGAGCATGGTGTGACAAACTTTTTTTTTTTAACCTGTAACTTACCTTGTGCAAAGTGCTATGAAGTGGCTGAGTGAGACCACATACACATGAAGAAGGGGTCATTCTTCATTGGAGCTCTGTTTGCTATAAATAATTGACAAACTATTTTTTGTTCTTTGAGTAGATGATTTTCATTGGTTTTCACTACTTGAAAGTCACAGGAACCAAATATGTTCAAAAGTAAAGTCTGTTCAACTAGTATAATATGAGGTTATTCATGGATAGACTTCAACTCACCTTGCGCAAATAAAACCTGAGTACTTTCTGTTCTCACATAGTATCACAGCTTGTTGGATTCATTTTCTGACAGATTCAAACTCATGTATTTCTTTGAAATGCATTACAGACTTTCCTCCATTACCCACATTTCAAAATTATTTATGCTCTACCACTGCTGGCTCTCAAAGACATTGTTACAAGGAGAGAAGTGCAGAATTATTGCAAAACATAGTTCCAGGAAAGCCCTTATGCCTGTCAGTTGATAACATATATTACACTTTCGTTTATTCATCTGGTAAGGATTTAGATAGCCCTGACTTAGACAAAGTATTGTGTCTTTTTTGCAAAAGTGCTTCAAATCCGAACATTTCATACATGCTTCTGGTAGCTCTGTAGTAATGAAGGGTCATCACAGGTTTCCGTTTCTAAGCCGAGTATGGGAGAGATTAGGCATGTTTGAATCACTTTAAGTGTACAGTCTGGTAAGTTCAGTGAGAAGAGCTAACATGACCAGTTCCATTCTACGATGGTAAAAGGGAAGCACCCTTGCTGCGTCTACTGCTCTTATAAGTGGTTGACGGTGGTCTCAAGTATCCTTATACATCCAGTGCCAGAGGACGGACAGAGAACAGGCTTTGGCTCTGGACAGATTTGGGTTGGAATTCTTGGCTTGTCACACTGAAGCTCAGTTTCCCCATCTTTTCAATGTAGTGTCGTTCAGTTTCAATGAAATACTGTATATGAAGACCTAATGCGTAGTGCTTGCCAGAAAAGGTATTGCTTAATAAATGGTAGATTTTTCTTTCCTGAGAATTCCCAAGGAAATTGTTAGTGTTAGCTCTAGGGTGAAGATGAGAAAGTCGTGTATGTGTGTGAGGGAACAGCATCGTGAACGGAAGGAGAATGAGGGTCGAGTGGCACCTGCTGAGCTGGGTCACTGGCTTCTAGAAGGTACCATGCTCCCCCCTCCCCAACCAGGTATGAAAGCTCCCTGTCTCTGGTCCCATGAGTACCACTGTTGGTAGTTATTGTAAATTCTATTGGTGTAACGTGATAGCAGTCAATCTTCCCTTTTGTCAACCAGAAAAACAAAGTGTGAACTATGTTTCCATGCCCAATGATGTTTAAGCTTCAGATGAAAGGAATCAAACCGTAATAGCTCAATTCATAGAACTCGCTGTGGTGTGATGAGAATTCACCTACTCTAGCAGGAACACTGATCTCTCTCTCATTAGATCCAGGAAGCTCTGAAAATTGACATCTCATTATTGATCTTAAGGCTTAAAAGAAATCCTTTAATTTTCAAGGAAAAAAACACGTAATGAAAGTTTTAAGTTTTATTTGCAGCCTGGGGAGCGCTGGTTGTCCTCTTCCTTAGCTATCAGCGGTTGATGCCATTATTATGGAAAATTGCGCTCATAAGTGCAGTGTGATGAGGTGTGCTGGGATGGCGTTCTGCATCAGTGTGGGTGAAATCGTTTAAAAAAAGAATCATTGAAGCACATTCTTTTGGATGTTCATTGTAAAGGGATGTAATACTTTACCTTTTAAATTAAAAGCACATTTTAGAAGAAGAGAATATAAATTTCTGTCTTGCTGGAATGGAATGTAAAAGAGATAGAAGTTTTCTTTATTGTCTTGAGACCACTGACATATATAAACTTTTCAAATTGAAGAATTTGGAAGGATAGATACAGTAAAGTGACAAATTTCCTTGCACTTTGCTATATTGCAGGACTTTTTTATACCTTTCAGTGCAATTTCAAAAACCAAGTCTTTTAAGACAACTTACACTGGATGGAAACTCTGGGTCACTTTTTGTTTCATGGGTGAAGACCCTATATAGTGAGGATGTTTGTATTAGATAACAATTCTATCAAATAGAGCTATCAAATAGTATTTAATTGTTGATACATAGCTATGTCCTTTAATAGACTGTGCAGAGATTGCATATTATATATAGTTGTGTATTCTCAGCCCTAAATTGATATTAGGTATTTAATTAATATTCAGTTGAAATAAATATTATGTGCTATTAAAATGTACCATATATTAATTAAGAAATCTTTTCATAATTAGGCAATATAAGCATTTTATTTGATCTATGCACTTAGGGGTGAATTAAGCTGAAATATTTGGTTGAAAATTTAAAAAAATAATATACAAAGTTTTTATTTAGATAACTTTAAATATGTGTTTTTAATTCTCTGCTTAGTATTTTAGGAGTGAAATAAAGAAAGCATGGTAAATATGGACTATCTGTAGAATATTCTGATCATGCTATCAGATAAGAATTAAAAATGTAGTGAGAAAACACAGTCTGGAAAGCAAATGTATATACATCATGATTATAAATCTGAGTTCCTGATTTTTCTTTTCATTGGTTGTTTGGAGATTATATAGAAGATGTGAAAGATTATCTGTGGTCTATTTTTAAACGAGAAGCAGCTGTACCAAGTGAAAACTTAGAATACTAATTTCAGTTGGAATCTGGCCCTGCCTAATTAGGAGCAGTTTCTGAGGTTTGAAACTTTTCTTCCAGTTTATGCTGTAATGAATAAGAGGAGCTATGATTTTTATTGAAAATTCTACTCTTTGTTGAAACAAACACACAAATGGGGTATTAGGCAGACAGGATTGATCTGGAACTTTCAGTTCTGATTTGATCCAGTTCTAATAAATACAGTCTGAAGGTCATTCATTAAAAGTTTTTTCTTACAGATTTTTAAGGTTTATTTCTTCATTCTTAAAGCACAAAGTTATTAAACCAAATTAAAGTGGTGGGTCAGATTATATTTCTAGAAACAATAGCACCCTAAATATTTTGTTTCATTTTATTTAAGGTCATTATATAGGTGTTTTGTATTTTGGGATAGATAGATTTCAAATTTTACATCAAATATATGGTACTTTGAATACACTGTGTGGGTTAATAGTAGCCCATTAATTTTGACAAATATAATAAGAATTAAAAGAATATTATCATTATAGTTTCTTAAGATGATTTGCTGAAAAAAGATATGAAGCATCAGCTTGTGATATACACCTAATTAAACAGAAAATATTCTGTCTAACAGACCTGAGGAAGAATAACTATTGAACATTTAGTCACTGTTACCAGTGCTTCTGTTTTCTGTAACCCCAGTGTTTACCAGTATATTTGAGGCTTCTAGCTACCTACTCAGTGACCATTTTCATCTTTTAAAATAGTAACAGATTCCCGGGCTTCCCTGGTGGCTCAGTGGTTAAGAATCAGCCTGCCAATGCAGGGGACATGGGTTCGAGCCCTAGTCCGGGAAGATCCCACATGCCGCGGAGCAACTAAGCCCGTGCGCCACACCTACTGAGCCTGCGCTCTAGAGCCCACGAGCCACAACTACCGAGCCCACGTGCCTACAGCTCGTGCTCCACAACAAGAGAAGCCACCGCAATGAGAAGCCCGCACACAGCAATGAAGAGTAGTCCCCGCTCGCCGCAACTAGAGAAAGCCCACGTGCAGCAACAAAGACCCAGCACAGCCAAAATAAATTAAAAATATATATATAGTAATAAAATAAAGTAGTAACAGATTCCTGACTTTTCCAGGGAAGAATGTGCTCAGCTAAAATACCATGTTTCTCATCTTCCTCATAGCTAGAGGTGGCCAATTACATGCTAATAGAAGTTATTGGGTGATTCTAAGGCTTTTTAATTTAAAAAATCAGATAGCTGGAATATTTTGTTTTCCTCCTCACTAATAAGGAACAACCTGACATTAGGTGCCTCCTGATATGATTTAATATGAAATACGCAAAATCGCCTTTGAAATTTTTTTGCCAGAAAAGTTTTCTTGAATCCAACCAAGTCTCTAGACCTAAGTACAAGTTTACCAGAAAACATTATTTTTAAAAATGAAAAAGCTTCTCTTTCAGAAGGTAGAAAGTCTCGGAGAGTGAATGTTTTCCTCTGCTCATCACAATTAGAGCGTGGTAGAGCCTGGATAGGAGGCTGGCCTGGATTCTTTGTGCTACTTGGAATTGCTATATCTGGATGGCAAAACTGTGGACTTGTTTTTATGTGATACAGGAATAAACGTCTATAAGGCACTATGTTTTGGAGTTTCCATTATATGAAATTGAAATGGATGTGAGCTAAAAGTTCGGGAATCTGAATCATAATTTATTTAAATCAGCAAAAATCACAATAACATTCTCTGCCACACTGACCAAACCCTGGTCTCTGTATCAATGAGGCAAAGCCATGGCAAGAATAGAGTCAGTGAATACATCTACTCATACATATTTAATACAGAACAGTCAAAAAATAGTGCAGGTTTGTATATTGATCACATCATCAAAAAACCTAAGGAGCATCACACACAAATAAAATATAAAGAAAAATAAGTAGCTAAATATCCTTGAAAACATAAAATCTTAGAAATGTGAAAGAAACAAAAAGATCTTTAGTCCAACCTTCTCTTCCTGCAAACGTAAAGACTATTTCCAGGAAGTGGAGTGACTTCCCCAAAGTTATACAGCTTGTTAGTAGTTGGGACTAAAGCTCAAGCCTTTGCATTCTCGACACTGTTCTCTTTCCACTACCAGGTGTAAACAAGGGAAGAAGTGAACAAATCCTCAAGGAGAAGAATCCACTTTAGAAGTTTCATTCAACGAGAGAAATAAAAAAGTACTATATATACCTTTTGAAAAAATAATATGAATTTTTTAGTTAAGGGTGTATGCAAAAACTTAAAAATTTAAATTTAAAATCTTTTATAATTTTATAATCAAAACTACAATGAAGCATCACCTCACATCCATCAGAATGGCCATTGTTAAAAAGTCTACAAATATAAATGATGGAGAAAATGTGGAGGAAAAAAAGACCCCTCCTTCACTGTTGGTGTGAATGTGTATTGATACAGCCACCATGGAGAACAGTATGGAGGGTCCTTAGAAAACTAAATATAGAGTTACCATATGATACTGCAATCTCACTCATTGGCATATATCCAGAGAAAACTCTAATTCAGAAAGATATGTGGGCCCCAATGTTCATAGCAGCACTATTTACAATAGCCAAGACATGGAAGCAATCTGAGTGTCCGTTTGATAGATTAATGGATGAAGAAGATACATATATGAAATGAAATATTACTCAGCCATAAAAAAGAATGAAATAATGTCATCTGCAGCAACATGGATGTACCTGGAAATTATCATACTAAGTGAACTAAGTCAGAAAGAGGAAGACAAGTATCATATGATGTCACTTATATATGGAATCTAAAAAATGACACAACTTAACTTATTTACAAAACAAACAGATTCACAGACATAGAAAACAAACTAATGGTTACCAAAGAGGATCGGGGTAGAGGGGACAGAGAAATTAGGAGTTTGGGATTAACATATACACACTACTATATATAATATAGATAAACAACAAGGACCTACTGTATAGCACAGGGAACTATACTCAATATCTTGTAATAACATATAATGAGAAAGAATCTGAAAGAGAATATATATATGTATAACTGAATCACTTTGCTGTACCCTTGAAACTAACACACATTGTAAATTAACTATACTTTGATAAAAAAATCATAAAAATCTTTTTCAATTTAAATAATTTAAAATTCTTTTAATTTACATGCAAAGATTTCCTAAATGATTATTCCTTAACATTTTAAAATAGAATATCTAATGCTTAGGAGCTTAAGGTTTCGAATCAGAGAGACCTGGATTTGCATTCTTGCAAGTTCTCTCCCTAAACCCCAATCTCATCAATCAAACTAAAAAATAATAGCACCAGCCTTGTGGGGTTGTGGATAGGGTTTTGTTTATAAATTGAATGTTTGCAAAGCACTTTCTATAGGGCCTGGCACATAGGTAAAACTAGAGAATGCTAACACATTGTTATTATTAATTACCATTATTATTACTGTTATTGTTACCTGTATATTATCAAGTCATGTATTCCAAGAGGTTGTTCCAGTACAGAATGTCACAGTGTTACGCTGTCCTCAGCCATGATGATTGGGAAAAACTATGTCTGAAGTCTTACTGTTGTTTTTTCCTTGTTGCTTTTATTTTAGTTAACTCCATTAACTGTATAATGCCTTTACAGTAAATGTCATGATGTATTTTTTCTCTGATCAAGAAATACATGGGTGTTTTCATCCTTCATTTTCATATACAGCTGGCCTTCCATATCCTCGGGTTCTGTATCTGTGGATTCAACCAACTGAGGATGGGAAATATTTAAAAAAATTCCAGAAAGTTCCAAAAGCAAAACTTGACTTTGCCACATGCAGGCAACTATTTACATAGCATTGGCATTGTATTAGGTATTATAAGTAATCTAGAGATGATTTAAAGTATATGGGAGGGTGTGCATAGGTTATATGTAAATAAAATGGCCATTTTATATAAAGGACTTGAGTGTGCCTGGATTTTGGCATCTGAAGGGGTCTGGAACCAATCCCTCTGCACATACCGAGGGAAACTGTATTCTGTTTAGTACATTTCGAAATGTCAGAGTCAAGAGATTTATGTAGTCAAATGGCATCGATGTGAAGACAATCAACTTGTCAAAATTTTTATTTCAAGCACTTCGGAAGAAATCTTCAGATGAAAGATGTTACATAAGTGCTGAATTTCAGGCCACGTGACACTGAAGAGTTAAATGTGAATATTACCTCTATGAACAGGGATCAGAACTTATGCAAATAGTACTGTTTTGGCAATAGGAATATTCAGTGTAAATAAGGAAACAGGGAAAAATGTTATAGTTTAGTAGATTCTTCTTGGAGTAGGGCAGATTGCCATGTTACGTCTTCTCTAATTTTTTTTTCTTTTTTTTTTTTTTGCGGTACGCGGGCCTCTCACTGTTGCAGCCTCTCCCGTTGCGGAGCGCAGGCTCAGCGGCCATGGCTCACGGGCCCAGCCGCTCCGCTGCATGTGGGATCTTCCCGGATCGGGGCACGAACCCGTGTCCCCTGCATCGGCAGGCGGACTCTCAACCGCTGCGCCACCAGGGAAGCCCACGTCTTTTCTATTTTTAACCGGAATGTGACAAGAGGTTTTCAATGTTTATACTAGTTCAATCCTAAATGGTTCTCTCGTCAGAATGGCCAATTGTGACAAATTATGCTCAATTACATGACTAGCCACGAGAGACTGGGCTAAATTGGATTTGTTATTGGAAGCCAGAGCCAGTGCCTTAGTAAGCCAAACTGTTCTTCAAATTTTTGACGGACTACAATGGCTTTATTTTTTGCTGTATTATACTTGTTTGCTCATAGAATGATAAAAATAATGCCCATAGGGATGTCATTAATTTCAGTGTGAGTTTAGATGGTCTGGGATTTGATGTTTACTAATCCAGGTGAATGCAGTGGCACTCCAGGAAACGTGTCGTGAAACTAATACCAGTGAGTAAACCTGATGTCTAAAGCCACTCCCCTTGGAACATTGGTTCTTCCTGAGTATTATATTTGGCCAGAATCTGATGTGATCCTTCTCTACAATAAAAATTGAATGTGTGGCCAGAATATTTAAATTTTTGACATGTTGGCATTTGAGGGTAATTTCTAGGTACAAAGATAGAGTCACAGCCAAAACAGTGTTTTGATCTGGGCTGACTGTACTTTAAGTGGCCGGGGAAGGATGATTCAAAAGTTCCTTTCTGTTAAAGGACAATAGATCTGGTCGTGAATTAACATATTATCCCCGCTGCAATATGAAGATTGGAGAAGCTGAGTGGAGACTGCACAGAGGATAGGAGAGTTGTAGATACAGATGGATCGTTCCCAAACATGAGCCATGAGATAGAATGCTCTTAAAGCGCATATTCTTTAACCTTCAGAAGAAAAGATTTTTGTTTCTGTATGTGTGTTCGTTTTAACAAATGATCTTTGAAAAGGGGTTTTGGAGAAGCACCAGCTGAAAGTTCATAGTATGTCAGCAAGATTACCTTGCTGCTTTTCATACCCTATCTCTTGGTCCAGAATTTCTAGAGTTATTAATGTTGAGGAAGTCAAATATAATCTTTGATTCCAAATGTAAAATGATTAGCTTTGCAATGTATTGCTTTTGCCCTTAATGTTTTGTTTTTTGGGGGAATGATGTTGGCAGCTCTACAACTCATTTAGAATCCTGGACCAAAAACTGCCACCTGGATTCTGGAGGAAGGAGGGATGTGGGATGAGGACAAACAGTACTCGATCTCTGCAAGTTCTTGAGGAAGAATATTTCCATAATATACCAGAACCAAAAGACCAATTTTAAATGAGTTGGATGGACTTTTGATTTATTACCTCTGTCTCTGCCAGCAAATTTGTTCTTCTATGTGGGAAACCTAGATGAGGCAGACTCAGAGGTAAGTTTGCATTTAATACAAAGTTCATCCAAATCTTGCTAGCTCTAAGAGAGAAGCCATTGTCTGGCTCTTTTCCTTTAGCTTTCTGCCGATTTACAATCCAGATTCTGTGATCCTTCTTTTCCTTCCCAGGTCTGAGATTTGAGTTTTGTGGATTTAAAGGTCATTGCTTGTTTATATAATCCTCTGTTATTTCTTAATACTTTTGATGGCAAAGATGTTTAAAATGATTAATTACTGAATTTCATATTCTATAATTAGCTTAGCTTTGTATATTTTGTCAAAATATGACATTATGTAACTTGCTTTGAATTTTTTCTCACTTAAAATAGTTTTGTCTCATTTAAAAAGTATTATTAATGCAATATGTTTTTATACAAATTTTATAACTCATACAATTCTAAAGAAGAAAGGAAATATCCAAAATAAAATACCCAGAGATAAGTCATGGCTTGATGTATTTTTAGTTATTTTTTCTTACTATTTATTACATACACACACATGCACAGACACATACATATGTATTTGTTTCACACTAAAATAGAGATCATACTGCATAAGCAGGTGTCTTGTGTCTGTTGTTTCATTTTGTATCATAACAGTTTCCCATTTTGTATCATAAACAATATTGTATTATAAATATAATTCCACATTTAATTAATTACGTCTTGAAAACACAATTTTTAGTTGCTGCACTTAAGTTTTAATTTACATTTTCCTCTAGAATCTAAGGCAGCACTGAATCAGGTAAAAGAGCTAAAGTGAGTTTTCTGTCAGTTCAGCAACTTGTTACCACAGACACTTGTCGGCTATTTAATGATTCTACTCAGGTGCTTTGTGAGCCAATCCATAAATATTCATATTTCAAAGATATGCTAAATAATTAAGGGGTGTAGTTTCTAAGAGAACATTTGATGATTTATAAATTAATACATGCACTATAACTGAATATACAGATTTGTGGATTTTCGATAAATGACTCCTTATTGGTTAAACTCATTCTTTCTGAAACAAATGTTTCCTGAATGCCAGGCGCTATCCTTTACACTAGAAATAAATCAGTGAGCAAATTCAATTTCCTGCCCTCTTGAAGCATATATTCTAGTGGGAAACAGAAAATAAACAAGTAAAAATTAAGTATAGATGTTTATATCAGATAAACATAAGTGCTATAGAGGTAAATAAAGCAAAGGGAAAAGATTGAGAGTTAGTGGGGTACATATTGGGATGAGCCTATCTCATGTTGCTTGGTCACTGAAGACGTTTCCAAAGGGATATTTGAGCAGAAGAGCTGGTGTGGTCTTCGTTAGCAAATGTAGACTTTCTCTCCCTTCATTAATCTTTATCATATGGAGTAATTTTCCCAAGACAGCAGTTGGCATATACTACTTTTAAAAATCAATCAACCAAACAAATCCCCGAGCCTGCAGGGTCTCCTTAGTATCTGGGGGAGAAATAAACACCACGTCCAGTGTGTGAGGTGCTCCGTATTCTGGTGCCTGCTTCTCTGCCAACCTCATCTCTCACCTGTTCCCAGTACGTAACTTCCACATCATACACACGGATTTATTTCTTGCCTATGAACATGCTATATTCCCTCCTCTGCATTACTTCCTTCTTCCTGTTGGGAATGTCTTCCTTTCCACTTTTCCAAGGTATCTATTTTTAAAGACTCAACTTCAACCCACTTTCTTAAGTAATTATTTATTGAAGTTGGATTTATGAGTAATGATTTTCTTTGATGATTATTCTAGAGACATTTAAGAAATCATTCTTTTACCATTAGACAAACAAAAACTTTTCTAAATTGTTCATAACCTGTTTTCTTGCATTCTTAAACACTTAATAGTAAACACCATTTAATCAGCCTCAGTGATAACTATGATTATTTGTGCGTAAGCAGCACTTATATCTTTACTATTTATTTAGTAGTCAGTTTGTCTATCTGTAAGTATCCTTTCACCTTCACTCCATCTATTAATCAACCTGTGACCCATCCACTCATCCATTCTTCTCCACCCACCCATCTGTCCATCCTTTCATGCATCTACCCATCCATCCACCCATCCATCTAGCCATCCTTTCATGCATCCTTCCTTCCATGCATCCATCTGTACATCCTTCCTTCTGTTTTTCATCTATTCATCCATTGACCCATCAGTTTACCCCTACACACAGACACCCTGCTTTGGATATAAAATATATCAAAAATAGCATCTATATTCTTTTTCCTCAACTATATTTTAACCTCATTATTACAGACCATAGGCCTCTGTGTGGTCTCAACTTCTAATTTTGTGAGAGGTTCATACAATAAATATTCAATAAATACTGGTAAAGGTTAAAACTCCCAAGTGAAAAACATTACTGGAATGTTTGTGTGATGACCTTCTCTAGAGTATCTGTTTTTATCTAAATGGAGGAATTAGGTCCTGTTGGTACTCGGAGGAAAGAATAGAAGAACTTTTCCAGTTCCATGAGCCAATGAGTCTCATAGTAGCTGGTAAAAACAGTGCTAGCCACTACTTCTTTGTGCCTCTTTAAGTCCATTTATAAAATGGGTATACCTTTCTTTCAACTTCTCAGTTCATAGGAAGATGAAGGGAAAAGATGAAAGGACCCAGTAGCTCTTTAGGATAGAATGAGCAGGTGCTATATCACCTATTCAGCCTCATAAGAAATGAGCTTTCAGAAGTCAGTGATTTTCAAATTATTTTCTGCAGAGCCTAGGGGTCTCCCATTTTTTGAAGAATCTCCAAGGGCAACTAGGAGTGTGAGGTGGAGGTGCGTTGTGAACAGGCTACTCACTGCTGCTTCAACCAGGGCAACCACACATTTGTTGTATGTGCGCTTCTGCAGAAGTTCATCTCTGTAGAAATGCCTCCATTTCCTCTTCTGTTAAATGGGTATATGTAATGGTTCACATCTCAGAAGAGTGTCGTACGGATTCAATGAATTTTTATAGGGAAAATGCTTGGAACAGTATCTGGTATGTGGTGTTAGAAAATGCTTAGCAGTCATTACTATCATATTATTATTTGCACATCTTTACCTGATACTAAATCTCCTCAGCTTCGTGTACCTTCCGATGTTTGTCTCCTTGCCACTAGAGGGTAAGCCCTCTAAGAACCAGGTGAGATTTTTCAACTTTTTGTTCAGTGATTGTCTCCAGTTCCTGGAGCAGTATTGGCACATACTAGACACTCAATAAGTATTAGTTGAATGAATGAATCTTATTAAGTTTCCTCCCTCCTCTCTGGCTAGTTCTTCCTCTTCCCTGCTCTCATTACCTCTTCAGGTAGCCTTTTCCCTTTGTGACTTGATATTTCTATTGTGATATAGGTGAGGCCCTTAAATATATTGGGCTGTTAGACTTGTATGTAAAATAAAAATAAATAGGTCGAGAGGGAAAGCCTATGCACTTGATCATAAACTTCGTGACAGTAGAGATCCTTTTTGCTAATCATTTTATTCTCAGTGACTGGCCGAGTGCATGGCCTACAGTATAAAACATAATTATTTTTGATGTTTGAAAGAATGAATGTGTCAATAAATGAAATAAATTGTTACCTTTTTTGACCACTTAGAGTTGTGTTTTGGGGCTGTGTTCCCCAGAGGTTAAGTTTTAAGGTAGAAAGTTACAGGTAGGCAAAATACTGAAACTCTAAGGTAATATTGTTATTTTACACACTCTGCTACACATTGTGACAAATCACCACAGAGAAAAGCTTACAGAACTTAGAACTTGTCTATTTTATTTCATCCTTCATTTTAAGGTTGTTATTCTAATTTATAGCTTGGATAAAAGTAAAGAAGATTAAAAATAAGTTACAGACGGGAATTCCCTGGTGGTCCAGTGGTTAGGTCTCGGAGCTTTCGCTGCACGGGCCCAGAGTCTATCCCTGGTCAGGGAACTAAGATCCTGCAAGGCGTGTGGGGTGGCCAAAAAAAAAATAGGTTACAGAGTATGTAAAACGTTTGCTTTCAGAGCATCCTGAAAAGAAGAGAATTATAAAATGTATGTGTGAATCCATCTGTTCCCGCAAATTAAGTTGATTTGTCATCTTAAAAGCAGAGTAATTGTTTCAATTTACAGGGCCCAAAGAGACAGTAGTCATTCTCGGGCAAGTTTTCCACTTCACATGGGAGAGCCCAGGAATCTGCTAATTAGATACTTGATGCCAGAAGGCGCATCCTATTTGCAAGTGTGTGAGGTTGTGCAGTCCCCCAAAGTATTCACTCCCTGACTTCTTCAAGGCATCTTCAAAAAGCTGACGGGCTTTAGATTCATGCCTACAGTAATGTGTTCTCCTCAGGAATAAAGGCCCATCCCGTACATGAAACAGCGTAATAAGCAATCCTTCCAAAGGGCTCAGTTCATTCCTGGCAACTTTCAGTTTCCTTCAACCGTTTTCACTTAGGAAGATGGTTCCTGTGTCCCGAGTCAGAGAGATATTTCCTGAATCGTTTCTGAATGTCTGGTCTGAAGGGGTCATGAGTAATGAAGCCTAATTTAAAAATTCATAATTAAGCCTAAAAAATATGATCCTGAATTGTCTGTGCTTAAAAGCATTCCCACCCCGGTTTCTGAAGAGGTGAAGCAAAATAATTACTTTTAAAATGTGGAATGCATAAGTGAATTTCAGTTCTCTGATAAAAGTTTTCTATACATATACAGATATCTATCTAGAAATATATTTATGGTGAAATGTAGTAGTAAAATTTGTTTGTGAGAAAAATATAAGGAAATTTTTTATCTCGTTCTGCTTTGTCCAGGACCTTTGTCCTTCATCAAAATAAAGTTATTTAACAAAGAGAGGGATCCTGAGAACACGATGTAAGAGAGGGATGCTGGGAACCCCCATCAGAGAGAGGGATGCTGGGAACCCCCATCAGAGAGAGGGATCCTGGGAACATGCTGTAAGGAAGGGATGCTGGCAACCCCCATTAGAGAGAGGGAACGCCCTCAGGGGAAGAGATGCCAGGAACACCTGTCAGAGAGAGGGGTGCTGGGTCGTAACTCCCTTAGAGTGAGCTGCTCCCCCTGAGAGCACCAGGGCTGGTGCGCCTATCCATGGAGTGCTTATTCAGAAGTTTATGTTTGCCAAGGGAAGATCCTGAGAGGTTTACAGCACCAAATGCTACAGATAGTAAGTATTATTAATTCTCTGAGAGGTTTGGTTAAATGGATTTTTAATCTTATACTTAAATTAATTAAACTTCAGATTGTCTTTGGATAGCCAGGTTTACAAAAAAAAGTTATCTAGAGGGGTCAAGGTGCAGTGGAAAGAATCAGGACTCCTAGATTTATACTTCTTTTCTTCCACTAATCAGCTTCCTGTTTCTAGTAAAATACTTAATTTCTCTTAGCCCTGGCTTTAGTAGAAATTATAATATCTTCCTTATTTTTGCTATAGATTTTTTTTTTTTTTTTTTGCGGTACGCGAGCCTCTCACTGTTGTGGCCTCTCCCGTTGCGGAGCACAGGCTCCGGACGCGCAGGCTCAGCGGCCATGGCTCACGGGTCCAGCTGCTCCGCAGCATGTGGGATCCTCCCGGACCGGGGCACGAACCCGTGTCCCCTTCATCGGCAGGCGGACCCTCAACCACTGCGCCACCAGGGAAGCCCTGCCTTCCTTTTTTGATTGAATGTGGATGTGTGCAGTCCCACTGGCTATCAAGATTATGTGAGATGATTGATTTTATCGATCCTCCCCTCCTACCTTCACTCTTGTTCTCTCCTGGGACTCTGTCCATCTCGGTAGATATCTTGCTGCATTGAAATAATAGATGTGAACTTGTGTTAACCAATTGCCTTCTAGAATCCTCTGGATAATTTACTTCTCAAGGGAAAATCTCAAATAGGTGACTGCTGTATCTAAGCTCTTCTTGCTCTATATGGAGGAAATTCTCTTGCTGGCGGGAACTTCAGAGCCATTCCAAGATGTTCTATTCTTCAGAGGGATGTTCAGATTTTCTCCTTCAGGGTCATTCTAATGATACGTTCATCATTACGTCCTGTGCTAACATGCTCACACACACACACACACACACACACACACAGCCAGTAATTTCTTATTATTCTTTTACTAGGTTTGGTTTTAGGGATTTGGAAAAGGGTCTCATCTGTGCTGTCTAGCTCTCAGTATCCCCAGTTGCCTTAATGACTAAGGATCTATTGTTGTATGCAGTAAAGAATTAACCTGGCACACATGGGAGCTTCAAATCCTGCATATTCCAAAGAAAGGCTTGGTATTTGCCAGGCTCCTGGAGGTAACCTCTAAGCTCTTGGAATAAAGACCTAAACAGAATGTCTTTGTTTAACTGGGAGCCTTGGGCCACAGCTGATGGCCCATCCTCTCAGTGCTAAGGATGTGATATATGGCAGGGGCCTTGAGCCACATGGTATCAGCTTGACCTTTGGCATTTAGCCACACCTACATGACTAACCCCCAGTGAAAACCCTGCATGCTCATGTGAGCTCCCCTGGCTGGCCGTAGTTCCTGTGTACTGTCACACAGCTTTACTGGGAAAGTTAAGCACTGTCCACGTAATTCCCCTGGGAGAGGACAACTAGAAGCTTGCACTTGACCTTTCCCGGACGCTGCCTTAAAGGCCTTTTCTCATTGATGGTTTTTAATCTGTGGATTTTTTTTTTTTTTCTGGAATAAACTAACCATGAGTATAATGGCTTTGCTGAGTTCTCTGATTACTTCTAGTGAATTGTTGGACCTGAAGATGGTCTTGGGGAGTCCTTGGACACATATGCAATTTATATATTTGGGATAGAAAATATCCTTCAGTGAAGAACGTGGGAGCTGGACGATGGTGAGAGTTGCACAGCAACGTGAATGTAGTTAGTGCCACTGAACTGTACAGTTAAATGTGGTTAAAATAGTATGTTTTATATTATGGGTCTTCGTTTCTGTGCGAGGGCTTTCTCTAGTTGCGGCGAGCGGGGGCCACTCTTCATCGCGGTGCGCGGCCCTCTCACTATCGCGGCCTCTCTTGTCTCAGAGCACAGGCTCCAGACGCGCAGGCTCAGTAGCTGTGGCTCACGGGCCTAGTTGCTCCGCGGCATGTGGGATCTTCCCAGACCAGGGCTCGAACCCGTATCCCCTGCATCGGCAGGCAGATTCTCAACCACTGCGCCACCAGGGAAGCCCTGTATTATGTGACTCTTACCACAATGACAAAAAAATGAAAAGAAGAGAAAATGTCCTTTAAAATTTCTTTTCAAAAATACTTTTTAAATGAAAATGAAAAAATTCACTATTTTTTAAATGAAAAGGAAAGAAATTCAGTATTCTAAAGTTCACTATTACTATAGTGTGAACTTTCCCACTGTGACTGGGTGAAGGAAAGCATTCACTTGCTCATTTATCAAATATTTATTGAGCACCTGTTCTAGGCTAGGATAGATGCTCTAGGCGAGATGCTGAGGACATTGCAAAGAACCAAAGAGAAAGGTTCTAGCTGTCATAAAGATTAGAAAAAGAAAAGTATATAAATAGTAAGTAAATAAATAAGGTAATTTTGGTTGTGTTAAGTACCATGGATGAAATTAATGTGATGATATGGAGAACACAAGGGGAAGTCCACTTTAAGTCAGAAATAGCTTCTCTGAGAAGACATTTTCAGTGATACCAGAAGCATAGAATGATGTAGACATTTTAAGAACACTGGGAACAACCAACTGCAAATGCTTTAATATGGGATGGGACTTGCCCTGTTCCCAAAAGAGAAGGGAGGCTAGTGTGGCTAGAATGTTCTGACGGGGGGAAAAATGTGTGAGACAAGATTAGAGAGGGAGGCGGGAACCTGGTCATGGAGCCCTCGTAGGTGAAAGAAGCTTGTCGTTTATTTGGAGAGCAATGGAAAGGCATTAAGAATGCAGATAGTTTTAAACTTCTACAGCTGCACTGAATGTTTGAGACCCCTTCAACTAAATATAGCTCGTTATCCTGGGAGGGTTTCTCATAATGTGTCAAGGGATTCGGGAGGGAGACTGGTGTGAGCAGCTCCATCTCTCCATGCTGGCCTCTGTTGAAACGTCATTTTTTTCCATCTGGTCCTTGGTTATGACTCATGCTGACTGCTTCTTTTTGTCCCTCACCTCAACCATAGGGACTCTGTAGATGCCAATACTCCCTGCTCAGTCTGTGTCCTTTTTGGAGACACAGGACACATTTGGTTGCTCTCTTGGGGTAGTCTAGGGATGAGGTGAGCTTTTGGACATCTTCTAGTCCTCTTCTGTTTAGAGGCAGCCTTTTCCCCTCCCTTACTCCTAGACCACGCTGGGCTCACAAAACCGGGGTTTTGCAACTGTCTTAGGCTCTGTTCAGAGATAAGAACACAGGATCCCTTATTATTCTCAGATTTCCCCAATATGCCCAGAGTTGTGTTTTTCCCTCCCTGGACTTAGCCTAGCAGTTGGGGACAAGGCTTGGGGCCACCTCTCAATGTTCTCTGAGACATTACATACATAACAAATTATCTGTTTACAGTACAAACTTTATGCCTTGAAAGCTTTGAAACTCAAAATGTCTTTCTATTTTTTCAAAACAAATGCCTCTGCCAAGAGTTTCAAAATCCTCATTTCCTTGATGTCATTCTTTCCCGGAGGCAATAGGCATAAAATATCCTAGCAGCTGCCTCAGTTAGGATGTTATAGAAAATATGGGAAAAGCCACTTTGGTAAATCAAAAATAATGGCTAGCTTGCTAATGTCAGGAATCTATCTAAATATTTCACATGGATTCACTCACTTAATGTTCAGAATAATCCTGTGAGGGAAGTACTATGAATATCCCTACTTTATAGATGAGGAAACGGAAACGGAGGCACGGAAAAGTAAACGAAGCTGCTGATGGTCACACAGCTGGAAAATGACAGATCTGGAGTTCAAACCCAGGGAGTGGCATAATCTGATTCACATTTTAAAGTTTTTATTTTTCCTGCGGAGTGAGAAGAGCATTACAGAGGAGCAAAAGTAGAAGCAGGTAAGCTGGTAAAGACTATTTTAAGAGAATAGTCAAAAGTACTGGCTGAGTGTGTGTGTGGATGTCGAGGCATGGCATACTGAAGGAGGACGGTTCCTTTGTAGATGGTTCGATGAAGGTGGAGATGAGGAAGATGGATTTACTAGTTCACAATTTGATATGGACTGATTTCTAATGACAACCAGTACATACACATGTTAAATGGGAGACCACAAGTTAAAAAATAATGTCTTACACAAATGAACTTATCTGCGAAACAGAAACAGACTCAGACATAAGAGAACAGACCTGTGGTTGCCATGGGGCGGGGGTGGGGGAGAGATGGAGTGAGAGTTTGGGGTTAGCAGATGGGAACTATTATATATAGAATGGATAACAAGGTCCTACTGTATAGCACAGGGAACTATAGTCAATATCCTGAGATGAACCATAATGGAATAGAATATGCAAAAGAATGTATGTATATGTATAGCTGAATCACTTTGCTGTACAGCAGAAATTAATGCAACATTGTAAATCAACTACACTTCAAAAAAATAATGTCTTAATTTGGTCAAATTGTCACTGGGTGGACGTGCGTTGTAACAAAATAGCTTCAACCGAGGTGGTCAACGGAAGGCTGGACCAGCAATCTTGGTTCCATGATAGTAAGCAAAGAATTGCAAACTACCACGTTAAGCTTAAGCCCCAAGCAAAGTTTATTTAAGCATAGGTACACTCTCAGAGAGGGAGAGAGAGAGAGGGAGAGAGCGGGCTGTTTCTGCAAATTGAAAGCAGCACTCCTGTACAGGCTTAAGGGCGCTTTTAAGGAGCATTTTTCAGGGAGGCGGGGGTGAGTGACGGAATCATTATCTGATTGACAGTCCCGAGGTATGGAACGAGTTTACAGCTGCGCATGCTCTCACCCGTGAATCGCTAAGAAACGCCACTGCGGGGGGCGCGGGGGGAAACAAATCATATGTAGATTGTATTATAATGATGGTACAATGAGTTTGGGTTTACTATAGATTACCCACCTGTCTAGTCTGGGCATGTGTAGCCCAGGGAAGTCCCTTCGTGTTACTGTGCCCCTCTTTACCAGGATAAGCTGCCCACCACATGACCATAGTTTCGCCCACTCTGGGTGGAGTCAGGGGAGAGTCCCCAGACGGCTGGTGTGTGACTCGATTTCTTCTTGTTTTTCTCGCCACTGTCACCTCCTTGCTACTGATGTCTGGGAGGGTCCCCAGATGGCTGGGTGTGTGACTCGATTTCTTCTTGTTTTTTTTTTTTTCACCACTGTCCCCTCCTTGCTGCTAATGTCTAACTACCTAGCAAAATTATTAGCAAATATAGCTTCTTGTTGTTCATTAAATTCAGAATATCTGGAGTGCTCAAAATGGTTATGCCAAATTTTTCTCGGTTTCCTTTGGTATTGCCCTTCTATCTGGTTAGATTCTTCTTTGATCTTTTTGTAGGAAATTGTATTTTCAGTAGTTGGGGAATGTTGTGTGGTGTCCCCAAAGAACTTGGAATGAAGGATAGGGGTGTATTTTCTGACAGTTAAAATAAGAAACCACTACATAATGGGGGAGAGAGTACATTTATTCTTCAAGGTATATTCCCAAACCCAGCATCTGTCAGACACAGAGAAGACTCTCAGCATATACTTATGAAAAACATGAAAGGCATTTTATCGAGATATAATAGTCCTAATCATATATGATTTGACTATATAAATGAAAAAAAATTCTAAAGAAGAAATGTACCTATCAGACCTGTGGATGTGGAAAGGGTTTGGGTGAGGTGGGGGACACATTGTTGCCTTAAAAACTCAGTGAAAGAATCAGGGTGATAAACGTTAGCAATGCAGCCTGAGGCAGTCTTCAGAGAACTTGCTCTCCTGGCCAGTTGTGTCTCAGGAGACGTCATACAGGCAATGGAAGAGGCCCCAGGCTGTGTTAGTTCAAGATCATAAAATATTTGAGGAATATAATTAACTACCCTCAGTCTGAATCTAGACTAACCAAGTCCAGTTTTGAATATTTTTTTTTTTTTTTTTTTTTTTTTTTTTTTTTT